>NC_056728.1:952604948-952739948 GCF_019279795.1 Protopterus annectens
CTCACTTGACTGAAACTTAAAAGACTCCATAAGGAACTGGTGATTAGTGGGATTAAGTAAGTTTCTCCTTTTCTCTACTTTTGTGCTATTTTAAAGTGAGTATATTTTGAATAATGTGGGGGGGCAGTAAAGTTGTCCTGCAGAAACACTGTTTTTCTTTCCTTGTTTTAGTCAATGAATCAATGTATGTTTCATTAGAATATGTTCTGATGAAGCTGACTTTCATTAACCTAATATAAACTTGTAAGAACATTTAATTATGAGCTTTTCAGTCCTTAGAATCATGTGTAATTTTACAACAGTCCATAAAACTGCCTAGTTTCTTCAACAGCCTAGCATGTTTGGAGCATTTGACAGGACAGTTTCCACTGGATGTCTGGTCTTGTTTTGGGGACATTATTACATCCTTTTCTAATACGACTCTTGTCCACCACTTCTTCAGAGTCTTCATTTTCTTGCCTCAGTGCTGGTTATAACACTTTGGGGTGCTAATATTTCTGATGCATTAGATTCAGCATATTTTTCTTGAACAAATGTCTGTGATTTCTTCTATACCATCTTCTCCACAGAGTTCAGGAATCCAGTCAATCAAATAAGTTTTAATAAAAAATATGCAGACATACAGATGCAGTACAGTAACAGAAATAATTAAAAAAATAGATATAAGCTTTGATGTAATCATGCACTTCTTTGGCCTTTAAGTTTAGAAGTTTATTCGAGGTTATTTGTTTCATGGTGTTCCTGAGCCAGTTTTGTTTACTATATTGTTGATTTGGTTTTATACCAAGCTAAGATTCACTCTGTTTGAAATATTTTTTTTCTATTTAATCCTCAGTCTGTAAACCCTAGTGTTAGGCAAATCCTATTGTAGTATTTTGTCTTTGCTGATTTCTTCACAGCATGTTATCAGACATTGGTAATGTAGCTGAAATGGTTAATTTGCTTTAAAGTCTTCTGCCTATCAACAACTGAGGTGGTGAGAGAATTAATCTCTGCAGTGCAGTATTTCTGCATTCTAAAACTGCCAGATGAGAGTCCATATGTCTTTTGTTACAACTCTTTTTGATAACATTTTCAGTGTTTTGATAGCTCTCTTCATTCACCCATTGACTGACAATGGCATGGTCTGAAAAATGTGCATATGCCCAATTTTTTTTTACTTCTTGACTTATGTGTTGTATACCATTGTCAGATTATACAATATTAGGGATCCCTTCTCTTAATAAGGTCCAGTTTGAAGCACTAATTATACTTGTAACTGTTATATCTTTCAGTTTGATTATTTAAGGAATTTGGAATAATTATCCACACCTATAAGTTAGAAGGTTTCTCTGTACTGGAACATTTTAGGACCACACAAATCCATGGTCAGTCTGAAACTGAGCAGGATAGTACCTCTTACAATTATGACATGCATTGTTTATGACACAGTTTCATACTGCTTGTTCTTGGTGATTTGACATTCCCATCCAGAACATCATTCGCCCTTTATTATTCCCAGATAAAACTCATATAGCCTCTCAGTTATTTTCTCTTTTGATTAGGAGCTATTATTGTGTTAACTTTGAAAGTACAAACATTGGCACAATTTCTTTCTTTCTTCAAAGAAAACTAAGAAGATGTTTCTTAGTGTAGCTTGTTATTGTAACATATTTTAATAGTTCCATTAATAAGCTGGTGTTAATACACATTTAAATTTAACAAATGTCTAGTTATTCTTCTAGCATTTCTTATACTCTTGTCAACATATATGCTATGTATTTTTGTTGCCTGGTGTGTCAATACCTTTGTAAGTTAAGTAAAATTCTCTGCAGTCTTAGATGTGCCTTGTGCAAAGACTTACTAAAAATGCTTTATGAGTATTTATGATCTGTTACCAGATGAACTTGTTTACCGTTGACATATTCATGGAATTTCTCACATTGGTACAGTTTTTCCTAACAGTTTCTTTTCTGTCTTAGTGAATGTCTTCTGTATGTCTCTAAATTGCCTAGGCCCATAGGCAGCAGGTTTGCTATCTTGTAAAAATCACCACTCTAATGCCATTCTGAATGGTATCAATTTACTTGTTTGTGCCATAGTATTATAACATTGGATCATTTGTGACTAGTTTCTTAAGCATCACAAAACCTTTATTTTGATTACAGCTTCAGTTCCTGTCATAATCTTCCTCTAACAGCATTTTTGAAGTTATAGTAGAAATTTTGAAATATACTGCACCATTCACAGACACCTCTGTAATGCCTGCTTGACTTTTGGCATTGGCATTTGTACAGCTGCTTCAGTTTTTTGGTTCAGATTTTAGAGTGCCTGATATTACAGTATAATTTATGAATTGTACACATCACTAATCTACATTTGTTCTTATTTAACTTGAAATTATGCTTTTGACTCTATTTAGCACCTTTAGCTCAGTCATGCCCTTCTTGTATCTAACCCCATGAGTAATGCATTGCTATGTTTACAATACCTTTCAAGTCTTAAGTTACTTGGAAAGCAGCACTTTGGAATAACTCCATTGCTGACAAAATGCCAAGCAGGATTCTAAGGAACCCAAATCATTCTAAAGGTGTATTAAATAAACACAGTATGGAGTTGTTGTTTTTTTTTTTTTTTTTTTGGGGGGGGGGGGGGGGGCTCTGACATTATTTTCAAAAACCCAGTATGCATTTTCCACTGAGAGATAAACTTTGCAAATAACATCTCTTAGATCACTTCTCATATAAAAAGTAATTATTTATCTTAATCTTTATTTATTACATATTAGAGACTGGCACAATTCAAATTCTATTGTTTTTTCAGCTGTGATACTATTCATGCATTTTGTTGTGTGTCATTGATTCTTAATAACATCAAAACTTTCCATATAGTCATACAGTCGTTCATTACTTTGGCTTTGCACAGCATCTGAAAACCGTTCACTTCCACATTTTTGTTTGACAAAGTACAGACCATTTTAACATGTTTTATTTTACTTTTGCACATCTTTTGCAAAATATCCTTTTCTAGCACAGATTCTGTAAGCTTAAAAGCTGGACAGTGTTTCTCCTGTGACTGATTAGAAATGTGTAGACACTTCCATCTTGGATGCTTTCCTTGTTACAGTGCAGGGCCAAATGACTGTTTTTTCATATATATATATTGTACATTACATCCTGCCTTTCTTTCTCATGTTTGCTTAATTATTTGAGTCAAATTTTATTTTTCACCCCTTCATATAATTTATTTTTGTCTGTGTACTAGTAAGTTTACACACTCTGCAAAGATCCACAGATTGTGACAAGATTAGATATGTTCTCTTAAAAGCCTTGACATTGTTTAATTATTTCTTGTACTACAAATTATTTTTTTATTAGAGAAACATGGAATTCACCAAGCATACAGTCTTTGGCTCTGTTTTTAATTTAATTAAATATGCATCTATAGCCTATGTGGGACTTTGAGCTGCTGTAAATAACAAATATTTAATAAATGATAAATGCGGGTAATTTATTTTCTGAGTACTGATAGTTGTGTCTTTCTTCCCATCAAGAGGAGAATTGATGGCTTCTTTCTGAGCAGCATGCAGGATTACAATATATTGAATCTTTTTAGACTGTTTAGCTAATCCTTATGTATTGAGAATTATTTAAGTTATAACTTCATATTTTAGCCAAGTCTGTTTCTTACAGTAAAATAATTCCAGGTTGGTGTGGCTAAGCCATACTTTTATAGCTCCACATAGAAGCTTGAAAGCAGATGTATGTATTCACTGGTGCATATTTTTATTTAGTTTTTGTAGATGTGTTTCCCTTGTCTGATACTATGCCATGTCAAGAAGACTAATAAATACACAAAAATGGTTTTATTATGTAAATGCTATAGGGTTTATATTACAAAGTGAATTCTCTGCATTTTAGTACATAGTACTTAGCTCATTAAACACATAAGCCTAAACCTAAACCCAGTATTTAACATGTCAGTCTCCCATAATACTCTTACCAGACCTGAATATTTCTTCACAGTTCTCTTACTTACACAAGTCCTCCACATATACAGCTACATCTCCAACAACATTCATGTCCAGCCCCCTCTCCTTTTCAGTCCTTTCAAAACACTATAGCACATATGCACTAAGCTCTTAATTCCATTTGCCACACCGTACACAAGTCTTGTCATACCTCTATCAACTCCTGCCAGAGTTCTTCTCCCAGTACCCTCCTCCTTGGTCCCATACCTCTAAAACCTATCTAAGCATGAAAGCAATACCCTCTTAACTGTACCCTTATGTATTCTCCCAACCATTCACTTCTGTATTATCTTCCATTGATCAGCCTTTGTGTCAAGTACTCTGTAGACATCCAGACTTGCTTATTTTAGTATTTTAGCTTTCAACCTGTCAGAGGCCATTCTTACACTAAGTATTACTAGATTTTCCAAAATTTTTAAAAGCAATTTCAAAGGCCATATTCAACATTATGTTCATAGGTTTATAGGTAGGTACTAGGCTATTGGCCCTAGGGCCTATATAAGCCTAGCCAAAAGGTACTCTGGCTTTTTACACCCAAGAAAATTATTTTCCTGTGCCCCTGTCGAGCAAACCCACAGAAGTGACCCCCGGGGTGAAATTCCTATCTCCCATCCAATCATCAAGATTTTTCTTGAAGAGTGCTAATGAGGAGCTTTGTTCGATATAGATAGGTAGTTTGTTCCAGAGTGTGGGAAGTCTCTGGGACAGGAATCTATCCCTCCAGCATGTTCTGTTTATTGGTGACAAGGTTTAGGTCCCTAGAGCATGTAGCTCAGAGGGATTGGGATTTCCTTAAGTGGAGCATGTCCAACAGCTTTGGGTTTGACATAGCTTTGTATGTTAGGCAGAGATCACCTCTGAGTAGGCGATATGCAATGGAGTAAAGCTATAGTTTTTTGAGACTGTCTGTGTAGGGCAATTGTTTGAGGCCAGTAATCCTCTTTGTGAGGTATTTCTGTAGCTTTTCCAGTTGTTGTAGATGTCTTGTGAAGTACATACCAAAAGGGGCATTGTACTCTATAATGAGTCGAATGAGTAACGGGTAGAGGGGAACAATGGCCTCTGTTTTCTTGGGTGAGAAACCTTTTGTGATGAGGTGTGCCACATAGAAGGATTTCCTGACTACTGTGGCGATGTGATTATCAAAGGAGAGACTACTGTTCACCTGTGTCCCAAGGTCTCTTATCACACTTTTGGTGTTAAGTAGACTACCGCCTATGTGGTAGTTCATGGGTACAGAGTTTTTACCAAAAGGGATGACCACGCACTTTTTGGCATTGAGCCTGAGGCCATGGCTTTGACACCAGGCATCTGTCTCAGTGAGGCCCTTTTGTAGGATGTCCACATTGTTAGGAGTTTTGATTATGGTTCCTAGTTTGCAGTCATCTGCGAACTTCGTTAACCAAAGACCTTCTGTGTTAGCCTGTACTTCAGAGAAGTAGATACCAAACAAGAAAGGACCCAGGACAGAACCCTATGGTACTCCACTTTTCACTGATCTGAAGTTAGATTTGGAGTCTGCTACTTTCACAGTGTTGGTTCTGTCAGTGAGCCAGTTGGCAACCCACCTTGTGGCATAAGGATTTATACCTAGTTTACTGAGTTTATCTATAATTCCAGAGTGGGGGATGGTGTTGAAAGCCTTGTCAAGATCTAGATAGGCTGTGTGAACCACCTTACCCTCATCTACGGCTTTGGTGATCGCTTCAAAGAAGTCTGTCAGGTTTAGGAGACAGGATCTGCATTTTACAAACCCAAACTGGATGGGATTCAGAGTTTGGAGATTACCAATGTCATTGTTTATAAGTTCCATGATGATACATTCCATAGCCTTGCAGACCAGGCTTTTCAGGCTAATGGAGCAGTAGTTCCTAGGGTCTGTGGTGGCTTCCCTTTTGTGGAGTGGGATAACCGTCGCTGTGTGCCATTCAGTGGGCACAAAGCCTGAGGTGAGGCTGTGATTGAATGTGGTACTTAGGTGTGGTGCCAGTTTGTTCTGTAGTTCATGTAGAACGCAGCCTGGGATGTTGTCACGTCCCATGGATGCTGTTTCTTGGCTTTGAAGTGTGTGTTTTTTTTACCTGTGCAGTCATTATTACAGGAACTTTGCATTCTTCTGGTATAGAGATGGGCCCTTTAGGGGATGACAGGGGGGTAAAGTTAGCACTGAACCTATCTGCCAGGATGTTGGCCATCGTGCTGTAACTCAGAGAAGATCTGAGTGTTGCCATTGAGATTCTTGACATAGCTATAGAATGCTTTGTGGTTGTCATTAGAATCATTGGCAATTTTGTTTTCATAACTAGCTTTGGAGGATTTTACGAGGGATCTTAGCTTCTTATTGAGGCTGACCAGGGAGTTCCTCCAATCATGGGATTTTACTCTTTTATGCAACGGTTTCTTTCTTCTGTTGTAGGGTTTGTTTATGGCAGGGAACCACCAGATTGGCTGCCTTTTTTTGGAGGATAGCATCTTGGTTCTGTTAGGGATTGCATGATCCATGCACTTGTGTAAGTGCTTATAAAGAGCATTTGTGTAGGATTCAGCAGTCGTACCTCTATTGTCCGTCAGCATGGGTGTTGTGAAGTTTGCCACTTCTGTCTTAAGAAGTGTGAAGTTGGCTTTGTAGAAATTTTTTACGGTGGTTTCCCTAATGAGAGGTGGGGGCAGGATGTCTAGGGTGATTAGCTTGTGGTCAGATCTGACCAATGAGGAATTGCCCTCTAGTGTGGAAGATCGGTTGCCCATGTTGGTAATGACCAGGTCTAGGATATTGCTGCCCCTGGGGGAGGTGTGGATAAGTTGATCCAAGGCGTTGGAATTTATGAATTCCAGAAAACTTTGAGCATAAGAGTTGGTACATGAGTAGTTTTTCCAGTTAATGGTGGGGTAGTTGAAATCGCCCATTATTAGAGTGTTAGGTTGTACCCTAAAATTTTCCAGTGTATCAAGAAATGAGGAGTGGGAATCCTGGGGCATGGTGGGGGATCTGTAGCAAGCTACAATTTGGATTGTGGTCTTACCCAGAGGTAGTTGCACTTGGATAATCTCGGATGAATTATGCTGAGCAACTAGCCTGGAGGTGTGGATATCCTTAATGAATATGGACATGCCTCTGCCTTTATTGTTTCGTTCCAGGTTAGGTGGCCGAAAGGTGTGGTATGAATTATAGCCTGGTAATACAGGGATGCTCTCTGGAGCCTTGAATTAGGTCTCTGTCACTGCACAGATGTCGATGTTCTCCATTTTAAGGAGTGCCTCAAGTGAGTGCATTTTGAGGTTTAGACTTCTAGCATTGAATAGCATTACCCTCAGATTTTGCTTGCTTGTACCTGTTATGGTGCTGAATTTGTCATTTGATTATGTTCCCCTTTTCTGTAGCATGTGAAAATCCTCAACACCATCCAAACCTATCTCATCAGTAGCTGCTTAGCCTCAAAATCCTTCCAGGTATGAAGACTATGTTGTTATCTTCATATTCCCCAAATACCTCATTCCTTCTACCAAGCTGCAGCCCACCTGTTCAATTGGTCTATCCCCCTTCCCATGCCTTAAAACCTTCTTCTTCATCTCATACATAGAGGCTTATATGAGGAAACTATAACCAGGTAGCACTTAAGACTGAGTATACATAGCAAGACTTGCTTCTCACGCTTAACCTTTCTTTTCCAGTATACCCCCCCCAATGTTCCACATAAAAGTCCCCTACAGACACTTTACCAACTTTTTGTCATCTGAAAAGAGGGAAATATACAGTTTATTTATTTATTTGTATATGTGTACTAGACAAAAAAATCTGACAAATTTGGCCAGGGAAATAAGTTCCATTAAGAATATTATACAGTAATTAGGTTTATAAATAATGCAGAATACAACATATAAAAAATATCTTATGAAAAATGTATAGATATAGTTAGGTGCACATGAAATATATCAGGAGTGTAATGCATGTCAGTACATGTTGCATAACTTGGGACTGCTTTAGTTTGTCAGTTGTGAGGTTATGTTAAGTAACTGCACTAGTTATGTAAGAATGTTACTGTAAGCATAGTACCAAACAGCATCAGTCAGTAAACCACAAGTAGCCGTGTCATTGACCAAATTACACTAATTTGTTAGAGCAATGACACAACCTCTTCACCTTGTCCTAATTATTAAATACCAAGTTGTAAGCGTATATATGACCAAATAACCAAAAATATATACCAAATATATGCTAAAAAGGAGCGTAGCTCACTGCAAATGCTTACTTTCAAAAAATCACTTTTAATAGAAAACAAATAAAAACGAACCCATGAGAGTTAAAACTATTTTACACACAGGTTAAGCGCTTTCATCTAACTGCAGACTTCATCAGAAAGTGAAATGTGTGTTCCCCCCTATATAATACATTTTTTTTAAAAAAAGTCATGATCCAATGGGAATGCTCAATCAATTAACCTTCTCATGAATAAAACATAACCTTATGAATTTTCATTAATTCTGCTCATTCAACCTGCACAGTTTTGTATTACACCCTGTTGCCATACAGTTTCTGAGTATACCTATAAAACAATCACTTGTGCTTATGTATATCCCATTTAGGTATAAAAACACATTATATAACATATAGATGTGTTAAATTATTCTGTGATAAAAAGTATGTACTTCTTTAGAACACAATATTCCACTTTGGTTATATAGTATAAGAACACATTCATATAAAAAAAAAACATGTATAACATATAAAAATGCTCATATGTGCTATGTTAAAAATATATACATCTTTAACACTCAGTATTGCACTTTTGTTATTTAAACGTTGTATCCTGACATGTTGCCTCCTTTCTTATTGTACCAGCTTTCTTTTTTTATTTTGCTATTCACTTGTTTCTAACTTTATTCTATGCGTACATACCCTACTACAACATGTCATTAATATCCTTGCATCCAAGACTGGTTTAGTGGTAATATAGTCATTCAAGTCAACCAAAAATGAGCCAGCACAATGGAGACAAGTGCCTAAATCTTGGTTTATTGTGGCAATATCTGAATCTATATACTGCAAACCGGTTTCGGCTATATATCCAGCCTTCCTCAGTACAATGAAAATAAGAGTGATCTAGATAGCACATCCTGGTTATTCCTTATATACCCAAGACTATTAAAGGTGTATACACCTTGAAACAATATATACACACATTTCAAAAGTAAAGATTATAAAATATATAATAAGTATGTATATATACCATTTAACCTGAAAAAATCAATCCATTAATTTAAACAAAACTTCAAAAATTCATCAAGTCATAGGCTGATACCAACTAACTAATTTGTTTCATTTAAACCAGGTTTGAATAAGGCTCCTAACCTGGTAATCCATGAGGATTCCATATTATTTAATCTGTCATGCCAGCCTGCTTTAAGATTTTTGTGCATGTCAATTTTATCAATAATGGTGAATTTAAATTGTACAGTTTGGTGAATCATGGTATGTTTATATAGGGCACTGGAGATTTTATGATTTCTGATGGCGCTGAGGTGTTCACTTACCCGATGTCTAAGTGGTCTTGAAGTTTGGCCTACATAAAAGGAAAAACATGTGCACATGGCCAAATAGATCACCCAATCAGTGCTGCACTTGCCAAAATTTTTTATCTGGTATACCCTAGAGGTATTACAACTAGTAAATTCTTTAGTCTTAGAGATATGTCTGCATGCACTGCAATGACCACAAGGAAAACAGCCTATCAATGGATCACCAAATAGAGTTGTCTGAATTGGTGTGGACGGATTATACCTTTTGTAATGTGTAAAATGGGAGTTGATGGTTCTACCCCTATGATAAGAAAAAGCACATCTTTCAGGTAATATCTCATTCGAATGTTCATGAGCCTGCAAAATATCCCAATGATTATTAATAATATCTCTGAATGTGGGTGTGTTACTGCCAAATGTAGTGACAAACCTAATAGGTTGAGATGTCACTGTCTTGGGTCTATCATGTGAATGTTTATATTGTAAAAGTTGGGATCTGGGCATCTCTTTAACTTGATTGATAGTTTGGGTAATGCGATATCTATTATCCCCTCTACTTATCAATCTGTCAGTCAGATCTTGTTCACATTCTGAATGGGATTCTTGAGAAGAACAGATACGTTTCATAGATAAAAATTGAGATTTGGGGATGTTGTTAATGATGTGGCGGGGATGATAAATTGATGCATGCAAAAGTGTGTTGTATTGTGGAAATTTCCTATGTACACAAGTGGCCAGCGTATGATCAGCCTGTTGAGAGACTAATACATCCAAAAAACTATTTCTTGGTGTTGTATAGTTAAAGTAAACTGAATATCCCGTGTGTTGTTATTCAAATATTTAACAAACTGTT
The DNA here is from genome assembly GCF_019279795.1 of Protopterus annectens. Classification (NCBI taxonomy): domain Eukaryota; kingdom Metazoa; phylum Chordata; order Ceratodontiformes; family Protopteridae; genus Protopterus; species Protopterus annectens. The sequence continues at coordinate 952,615,328 of NC_056728.1, forward strand.
GTACTAAGGTTGAATCACCCCGCCACACCATCCAACAATCATCTAGGTATCTTCTCCAAATATGTAGTTCTTCCATATAAATGTTATTATGAGAATCATATATAAATTGTTCTTCAAAAAACCCCATGAACAAATCTTCATATATGGGAGCAAAAGATGCTCCCATAGCTGTGCCTCTTACTTGCCAATACACTTGTCCTTCAAAATAGAAAATGTTCCTAGTTAACACATATTGGGTCAATTTGATTAAAAAGTTGTTAAATCCCAGAGTATATAGTTGGGATCTATCTATCTAGCCAATATGCAATAGCTGATATACCAGCATCATGTGGGATGCTGGTATAAAGGGAAGTGATGTCCAATGTACATAGCCACCAATCTGATTCCAATTGTGTGTCTTGAACAATATTTCAAAATTCTGTGGTATCTTGCAACCTACATCTGACCATAGATATTAATGGTTTTAAATAATATATGAGAAATGCTGATAGTGGTTCAGTGAGGGATCCTCTCCCAGAAACAATAGGCCTACCGGGTGGGCATGTTGGATGTTTGTGGATCTTTGGAAGCAAGTATAAATTCTGAGCGATGGGATCAGAAACTTTAAGTTGTTTGCATGTATGTTTGTCAATAACACCTTCCTCAGTGGCCAAATCCAAAAAGGAATTAATATGTATTTCGAAATTAGGTGTTGGATCCACCACCATATGTATGTAAAACCTGTTGTCAGACAATTGTTTATGGGCTTCTGCTTGGTACATCGACCAGTCCATTATTACAATGCATCCCCCCTTATCAGCTGGTGCAATGACTATGTTGTGATTGGAACTGAGTTCTGTAGCGCTTGTTGTTCCTGAAGAGTTAAATTGTGTCTCATCAGCTGATAGCCTAAAGAAAAATGTAGATCCTTTGTAACACATTCTTTAAATATGGCTACATGCTTGTCCATGGGAGGTTGAAAGTTAATGATGTGGCGGGGATGATAAATAGATGCATGCAAAAGTGTGTTGTATTGTGGAAATTTCCTATGTACACAAGTGGCCAGCGTATGATCAGCCTGTTGAGAGACTAATACATCCAAAAAAACTATTTCTTGGTGTTGTATAGTTAAAGTAAACTGAATATCCTGTGTGTTGTTATTCAAATATTTAACAAACTGTTAGTAGTTCTTTGAGACTCATCAGAATCTGAAAAAAATATTTTTAGGTTAATCAATCTACAAAAATCATTGAGTTCATTGACCAATATGTGTTCAGGGACAAAAGATGTCGGCACAAAATTAAGACCCTTATTGAGTAATTTATTGTGTACAGATGACAATTCAAATAAAGATATGGTATGCACATTATTTATTGACTCATAATTTTCTGTAACAACAGTTGCAGACTGTGTGCATCTTTTCCTGTTTTCTACCACCTCTACGTGTCCTAGGTCTAAAGGGTCTGTTGATTGTTTTCTTTTTGCCACTGGGGACTCCTGGTTAGAAGGGCAGTCATAATCTGTGGCAAAAGATGTATCATCTTCTGAAGTGCCACTTGTTTGAGTATTTTTTCTCAATATAGACCTGGGCCTTTTTCTCCTGTTATTAGCTTTATTGCTAGAATCAAAAAATCAAACACTTTTCTGAGTGACAAAAGTTTCCCTTTTTCATAGTCAGCCATATCACGTTGAAATTTATGTGTTTTCTTTTTGATTAGTTGCTCCTCCAGTATTGCTAAACTTTGGCCAAATTTGTTAAATGATTATTATAGAAGTCTTCAGACTCAAAAACTTGAGCCTCTAGACAATTGTTGTAAATTTCTACAGTCTGTGAATCGATCATATGTTCATAATAAAAAATAAGGGTATCAACAAATAACATAGAGGCTTGATGTTGGGTTTCTGCCCAGTCTTTGGACAGCTGTTGATCAATCAAACCCACTAGAGGTTGAATACGAATTCTTAATCCCCGGGATGTAATATTTTTCAATTTATATGCCTTAAATAACTTAAGATGCCAGATGTTGGCTCTTAAAGTCCTCATATTTCTGGTTATTTTTTGGAACAATATGCCACAAAGATATTTAGCATCCCCCTTGTTGGTATTGGGATCACTAAAACCAGATAGGTTTAAGCCAAAAACTTCCAGATTGTCTTTGTCTGCAGATAACCCTTGTAGGATACCTTTTAAGTCCATTATGCCACTCATGTCTATAAGGTATTCAAACATAAAAACAATAGAAAATATTTGTACCAAATGGTAGTAACATACAATATTTTTCAAATGGATATGAAATCATCCTATCTGAAAATAAACTTGAGGTTGCTGTGCATTAAGAGTTGCCTCCAAGCCAATGATCATGAAACAAGCAAATGTCAATGTCTGACCTGTAGTATCATCAAAAAAAGGAGAGTGTAACAAAAAAGGTCCACACATCAATCACTGCTCTCAAAAATATATTTAGAAAAAAATTTTTAAGAAAAAAATTTTTGAAAAAAGTTTTTTTGCCAATTAGTTTAATATAAGTAGTCGACCTTTGTCTCTACTACTGTAATGTAAAAAAATTGTTTACATATATTTCCATAGAATTCCAATGCATCAACCAATGCCAGTGTATGAAAAAAGGAGGAAAAAATATATATTTGTTGGCCGACTTACGTCTCTACCAAAGCCTTTGGAAAATATAAGATATTAGCCGACCTACGTCTCAGCCAGTATATTACACCAAATGTAAATGAAAATAGTGTATATTTGTCATAAAATGGCCAACTACATCTCAACCAACAATATCATATATTAACAGCTCACCCAATGGTGATATTAATCAAGGCACGCCACTTGTAAATAATATATATATATTATTTTAAAAGTAAAGATAAAGCAGCAAGGAGAGCAAAAAAGAATGGTGGGCCCTGTTACACTCTATATGATCTAAATATAAACAATATTCCACATATATGTGGCTTTGGCTGAATTCAATATAAAATGTATGACCTGCAAGTCAAAGATAGGCATCCAATGTTTGATCAAAAGATAAATGGCCAAAATATATATGCACACCAAACTCCACAAGTTATATGTGAAACCCTTACACCAGAGTACCTCAACTTGCTTTAAATGTATACAGTTGTCAATAGTGTAGAACAATGTCCATAATTGGCCCAAGCATAGACGTGAAAAAAAGAGCAAAACACAGTAAAACACACTATGGAATATATCTGACTGCTTGAAAATAGGTCAAATTTCATATACTGAAAAATGCACTAAATTATTCTGTTATTAAACTAAAATTGTATAATTGGATACATATTAGATGATATATTTATAGTCCCAACTATTGGAAGTCACTCAAAAAAATATAAAGTTCAAATAATGTTCAATATTTCGGCAGGTTCCGATAGATCATTATATCAGGAAGAAAACAGTTCCTAGGTAAACGTGTATCTATTATTTTCTATTATAACATACTCATCCAAGTGACAGTTAGCTGCAAAGTTTAGAAACCAAAAACCAAACAGAACACATATAGAAGAATGTGGTTATTGTTAAATCCAAGCCCTAAAGTAAGTAGCATACACCAGTCACAAAAGTCCATACATCCACGCTGTTGAAAAGTCAGAAACTCCACAAGTATTGATCGTTGGATCCCAACACAAAAATTAGAATCCCTGGTTTAGTAAAACAGTCTAAATGGTGCCCAAGACTGAGAAAGCATTTCCGATTTATTCAAAAACACCATGTAGTTTGGTATATAAGCAAAAAACTATAGTCCCCGAAGTAGCGACTTATACGCGCAGTTCAATACTATATGTTATCCCTGAAGATTTTGCCGAAAATAGAGTACCCAAAAATCAGCCACCTGTACCTGTAAATCCTCCATAGATGTATTTTAGTCGCTCTTCATAAGGAAAAGTCAGTGATTATACTGCTTCACGTCAGAAGAAACCACAATGGCATTCAACCCAGGTTCTTTGGTTGCATTTAACCTGAGTTGCTATTTGACCTCTTTTTCAGCTAATTTGACCTTAACATTTCCTCCCCTTAAATCCACCTTTACCTGTTCTAAAATCCCAAACTTAAACACATGGCTTGCATCATATTCAAGTACGTGTCTACACAAAGCATTGTTTTTATCATTTTTCCTTATACAGTAGGTATGATCATATATCCTGTTCCTCAATTGTCTGTCCATCTTGCCCACATAATAACTAGGACATGCTATACACTTAGCCAAGTATATGACATGTTGGGATACACAACTCCCTTTCTTAAACCTTACTCTAGTGTGGTTGGCGTCCCCTAATGTAATTAGTTTCTCTCCAATAATCTCCTTACACTGCTGACACTGCCCACATTTTTTGGTGTGCCCATCTCCAGTGTCTCCCTTTATTCTGCCTTTCACTCTCTCAAACCTATTCCTTAGGATAGACCCAGTCTTGTGAACATACATAGGCCCTGTACCCACTTTACTGTAAACCAAGTCATTACTTCTTAGAACATTCCAGTTTTGTCTCGTTATTTTCTTTATCTCCTCAGCATATGGACTGCACTCCCCTACACAAGCCCCATGGTAGGAATTTTCCTTCTCATTTTCTCCCCTGTAGTTCTCCAACCCAATATCAAGAAGTGGTTTGTATTTCCCCCCAATCTCTCAGTACATATTGAGTGACATCATCAATTAAATATCTGGGGTAACCCCTTTCCCCAAATAATGTTCCTATATATTCTAACTCTTTCTTCATTTCATTAAAATCAGATGTCATTCTCACAGCTCTTATGTCAGTGCATAAGATAATGTAATGTACATAAGACCTGTAATGATGCTCTCTTTTTGACTTGCTAGGTAACAACTAGTGTATTCTAAATATGAGTTGCTAAAGGTTTTTTTTCTGTATATTCTGGATTTAAATCCTGCTGTCCCACTCGAAATAAAGGTGTCTAAGTATGCTACCCCTGTCGTGTTACTACTATGGGTGAATTTTAAATAACTACTGATGTCATTCAAATACTTCATAAATGCATCTACTTCACTTGTTGTACCTTCCTATAAAATAAAAATATCCAAAAACCTAGTGTAGCATGCACATTTACTAGCATTTTGACTCTCCAAATTATATTCACTTTCCCAATTTAGTAACACCGTATTTGCATATATGGGGGTGCATGCCACCCCTATAGCTACCCCGCTATTTTGTCTATAGTATTCGCCCTCGAACCAGAAGTAATTAAAATCTAATACAATAGACATAAACTCACAAATTAAACTAGTCTTTTCCCACTCTAAGTTCATGTACTTCTGAATACTGTTACTAAACCTTTCTAGTTCTTCTTCCTACGGGATGCAGGAAAACAAATCCACCACATCAGTGGTTATAAACACTAACCCTTCCTTTCAAATTTCCGGTTTCAACCTTCCCAAAAAGTCCCATGAGTTTTTTACTATATGGTGCACTCTGTCATGTGTTGATTTTAACCATCCTTCTATAACTTTCCCATATGGGAATGTCTTAGACCTACTACCAGAAATAATAGGCCTATAAGGGGGATCTTCAATACTTTTATGGATCTTTGGAATCCCTACTATGGTGACAAGTAGTGGATGTTCCACTATCGAAAAATTATACAAATTCATATCTATCCTGTTGTCCAAGAGGAACTCCTCTAGATATAAATCAATCCTTCTATGTCTGATATTTACTTCATTGATAGAAGATACCACATACTATCACTGTGTAATATTCTAAATATATTGTTGTTGTAATCCTGTGTTTCTACTAGTACTATGCCCCTACCCCCTTATCCGGTTTCATCACTCGAATGTCGGCCTCATAACATATTTCATTTAATAATTTGTTTTCATCCCTACTTAAATTGTATCTTCTCTTTCCTTTCATAATCTTCTCTTGTAGCTTATACATTTCCTCGGTGACCAACCTTTCATATGTAACTAATGTAGGATGTAAAGGGGGCGTATATTTACTTTTTTTCTTAAACACATTCTCCTGTGCACTTCTTTGGTTATCCTGAAAGTTTATGGCCAAATTTAATTTCCTCAAGTACAAGTTAAACTCCAATAAGGTATCTACTACATTGAATTTTTCATAAGGGACATATTGCATGCCTTTTGTAAACAACATGGTGTGTTTTCTCAAGCTTTAATTGTGTGTAATTGTATATATTAAATTGCCCCATACTGAATTGTACAGCATTGTGCTGCTTTATCTCCACTTTGTTGCCTCGTTTCTCCATCCTTCCTTCCCCTGCCAATGGTGCACCCCCCTCTTCTGCCTCCCCCCCATGCATCCCTGTGCTCCCCTGTCCATTGTTGGTTCCTGCCTAAAAAAAACATTTTCATCATTATATTGTGTTCTGTTTTCATTTCTATCCATGTATGGGTAATATTTCCTACCTCTACCATAAGTACTATTGTGTGCTGTGTCTTCCTTCTTCAATGTATAAGCCATTTGTTTATCATACTGTTCAATATTTCTTTGTAATTTGCGACCCTTTTTTTAAATAATTTCTTACTCTTGTCATCTGCAAAGTCATATTGCTTCACATATAATTTTTTTCCACTGGTTAAATGACATATCTTTCTGTATTTTTTCATTCATTTGTTCAGCATCCTTTAACAAAGTTATTTATTTATTTGCAGTTTGTTAACTGGGAAAGTCCATTGGGCCATGTTGAGCCCATTTTCAATGGAGGTCCGGGGAGAAAAGCTCCAATAATAAGAGTATTTATAATATTTACAGTCACCAAAGAAACAAAAAATAGTAATAACAATAATTACAAAAGAGTTAAAAATCCAAGTAATACGCAATATTTATGAGTTCATACAAAGTAGACATTAAGTATGTAAATTCAACAGATTTATTTATTGTGACTCGGCTGAAATTGGGATAGGAATGTTGAAAGGGTAGACAGCTTCAGGTGTGATGAGAGCAGGAGCATTCCCAGAGGGAGGACAGATGAGAGTAGAGTAATTTCTTGAAGGTGGAGGTAGTATGGGTAGTTCTAATGTGAGGGGGGGGGTGAATTCCTGGATCTGGCAAGAGAAAAGTATAGTAGCAGTTGTCCTGGAGTATGTATGGGTTTGTAAACTTCAAGGAGATTTTGATTGTTGCTTCTGAGTAGTCTAGGTGGCTGATGCAGTTTTAGGGTGGAGGAGAGGGAAGGGCAGTTAGAGGGTTTGAAAATAAGCTTATGTGCAGTTGTGAGGTGAATATATGTCAGATGGTTGGGAAGTTCCAACCAATTTACAGAATGGAGGGAGTCACAGTGATGAGTGGCAAAATTTTATTGTAGCAGAAAGATAGTTTAGATTTGAGGGTAGATTGAAGATTAGTAAGGAGAGGGGCTCTGTATAGGAGTGAGGGAATGAGGTATGTGGTAGCTAGTAGTTCTTTGGTTGAGGGAGTGAGGTAGCGGTTATGTCGATATAGCATTCCAAGTTTCTGATGAGTTTCTTAATATTAGTTTGTAGGTGTATGTTAAATTTTAATTGATCATCAATAACTACTCCCAGTAGCTTTGTATTAGGAACAATTTCTATAGAGGTCTTGATTTGGCTGAAAATAGAGAAGGATGCTTTGTCAATTTGGTGTGCCTGGAAGGGATGAATATCATGATTTTAGATTTGGATGCATTGAGAGCTAAATGGTTATCTAGCATCCAGTTTTTGGTGTGGGAAAAGGCGTCTTGGGTTAGATTCTTAAGTTTGGGGAGAGAATTGGCAGAGCAGATGATGGTAGAGTCATCTGCGTATTGGACAAGTTTACCATTGGGGACGTTCTGGTAGATGTCATTGATGAAAATGTTGAATAGTAAGGGCCCAGTACGGAGCCTTGTGGAGCACCAGTTGGGGTGTGGATAAAGGAAGAAGTACAGTTATTCCACTTTACAGCTTTTTCTCTATCTGAGAGGTAGCTGGTAAACCAGTTGATGGAGGAAGATGATAGATTGATATGAGAGAGCTTGGTCAAGAGGATATTGTGGGATACAATATCGAAGGCTTTAGATAAGCTGAGAAGGAGGGTAGATACTATGTTGCCAGAATCACGAGCAGAGTTAATGATTTCAAGAAAGGAGAGCAAGGCAGTAGTGGTGACCAGGTCTGAAACCATGTTGAGAAGGGGTCATTAGTTGATTGTCTAACAGATAGGGTAGGAGTTGTAGATGGATACTTTTTTTAGGATTTTTGAGATAGAAGACAGAATAGCTATTGGGCGGAAATTGGAAACTGTAAAGTTGCTTCCTCCTTTGTGGAGGGGAATGATGAAGGCTTTTTTTTCCAAATGAGTGTATGTAGGATTCTTGGATGGAGCGATTTATTAGAATGCTGAAAGGTAGAGCTATGCCATCAGCAGCTAGTTTGAAGAAGTTAGATGGCATGTTGTCAGGGGCGTTAGAACCAGGTTTTAATTTTAGTAGGAAATTTTAATGATATGTGTAGGAATAGGCTTGAGAGAAAAAGAAGGGAAATCAGTATAATTGGAGGTTTGCAGGCTGGAATTAGATGTATTTGATGAGGTGGGGGTAGGTATATTATTAGGGAATGATGAGGTGAAATTAGCTATTGAGTCTATAAAAAGGAATTGAATTGAGTTGCTAGAGCATGGTCTGGAGAGTTGGGGTCAGGGCAGGGGTTTTCTTTTTTGCCAGGATGGAGGACTGAGGAGATACTGTTCCAGAATTTTCTTGGGTTGGTTTTATGGTTTGAAGTAGTAGGATTTTCAGTCGGTAGCTATTTGTTTTTTTTACCTGATTTCGAAGTTGCTTGTAGTCAGGCATACAGTTGGGTGTTTTAAATTTTTGATAGTATTTCCAAGATTTGTCTCTGAGATGCATAAGGGTTTTAGTCTCTTTGGTTAGCCAGGGTGCAGTTATGCTTTTGACTCTTTTGGTTCTGGGGGGGTGCAAAGCAGTTTAACAGGTTAGTAAATACTGTGTTGAAGTGAGAGAGCAGCATCCAGACGAAGAGTTTTTAGGGGGTTCCAATTTGTGTGTTTCAAAGTGTCAGAGAAGGTTTGAGGATTGAAGTTCTTTATGGTACAGGTTGAGGTGTATTTGTGCTGTAGACAGGTTGAGGTGTATTTGTGCTGTAGATGAGGAGGGGAAGGAGAACGATATGAGAAAGCAGGCAGATGATCACTGAGGGAGTCAGGGAGGGTGCCATAGTCTGACATATTGTTAGGGTGGGAGACTAGTATCTAGTATCCAGTCCAGAACATTGGCTGTGGTGCTATCCTTGTTGAGTCTAGTAGGAGTATTGATTAACTGAGTGAAATTATATAGGTTAATAGGTTCATAGGTAGGTACTAGGCTACTGGCCCTAGGGCCTATATAGGCCTAGCCAAAAATGTACCCTGGCTTTCGCCACCCAAGAAAATAATGTTCCTGTTCCCCTGTCGAGCAGAGCCACAAAAGTGATCCCTGGGGTGAATTTCCTATTTCCCATCCAATCATCAAGATTTTTCTTGAAGAGTGCTAATGAGGAGCTCTGCTTGACATAGATTGGTAGTCTGTTCCAGCGTATGGGAAGTCTCTGGGACAGGAATCTATTCCTCCAGCATGTTCTGTTTGTTGTGGTAACAAGGTTTAGGTCCCTAGAGCGTATAGCTCAGAGGGATTAGGATTTCTTTAAGTGGAGCATGTCCAACAGCTCTGGGTTTGACATAGCTTTGTATGTTAGGCAGAGATCGCCTCTGAGTAGGCCATATGCGACAGAGTAAAGCTGGACATTTTTGAGACAGTCTGCGTAGGGCATCTGTTTGAGGCCAGTAATTCTCTTTGTGAGGTATTTCTGTGGTCTTTCCAGTTGTTGTAGATGTCTTGTGAGGTACATACTAAATGACTGATGAGTAGGGGGGAACAATGACCTTTTTTTTTCTGGATGAGAAACCTTTTGTGATGAGGTGAGCCATGTAGAAGGATTTCCTGACCACTATGGTACTGTGATTATCAAAGGAGAGACTACTGTCCACCTGTGTCCCAAGGTCTCTTATCACATTTTTGGTGTTAAGTAGACTACCAGCTATGTGGTAGTTTATGGGTACAGAGTTTTTACTAAAAGGGATGACAATACACTTTTTGACATTGAATGGCTTTGACACCAGGCATCTGTCTCAGTGAGGCCCTTTTGTAGTATGTCCACATCGTTAGGAGTTTTGATTTTGGCTCCTAGTTTGCAGTCATCTGCAAACTTTGTTAGCCAAAGACCTTCTGTGTTATCCTGTACTTCAGAGAAGTAGATACCAAACAGGAGGAGGACCCAGGACTGAACCCTGTGGTACTCCACTTGTCACTGGTCTGAAGTCAGATTTGGAGTCTGCTACTTTCACAGCGTGGGTTCTGTCCATGAGCCAGTTGGCAACCCATCTTGTGACATAGGGATTTATGCCTGGTTTAGTGAGCTTATCTATAATTCCAAAGTGGGGGATGGTGTTGAAAGCCTTGGCGAGATCTAGATACGCTGTGTAAATCACCTTACCCTCATCTATGGCTTTGGTGACTGCTTCAAAGAAGTCAATCAGGTTTAGGAGACGTGATCTGCCTTTTACAAATCCAAACTGGGTAGGGTCCAGAGTTTGGAGATTACCAATGTCTTTGTTTATGAGTTCCATAATGATACGTTCCATGGCCTTGCAGACCAGGCTCGTCAGGCTAATGGGGAGGTAGTTCCTGGAGTCCGTCTTGGCTCCCCCTTTGTGAAATGGGATAACCATCGTGGTGTGCCATTCAGTGGGCACAAAGCCTGAGGTGAGGCTATGATTGAACATGGTACTTAGGTAGGGTGCCAGTTCATTCTGTAGTTCGTATAGAACACAGCCTGGGATATTGTCAGGTCCCATGGATGCTGTGTTTTTGGCTTTGGAGAGTGTATTTTTTACCTGTGCAGCCGTGATTACAGGAACTTTGCATTCTTCCAGTATAGAGATGGGCCCTCTAGGGGGTGAGAGGGGGTAAAGTTAGCAATGAACCTATCTGCCAGGATGTTGGCAATATCAGTTGGTTCTGTATATTTAGTGCCAATGTGCTGTAACTCAGAGCAGATCTGAGTGTTGCCATAGAGATTCTTGACATAGCTATAGAATGCTTTGTGGTTGTCTTTAGAGTCAGTGGCAGTTTTGTTTCCGTAACTAGCTTTGGAGGATTTTATGAGGGATCTCAGCTTCTTACTGAGGTTCACCAGGGAGTTCCTCCAGTCATGGGATTTTACTCTTTTTTGCAACAGTTTCTTTCTTTTGTTGTAGATTTTGTTTATGGCAGAGGACCACCAGATTGGCCTCCTTTTTTTGGAGGATAGCATCTTGGTTCTATTAGGGATAGCATGATCCATGCACTCGTGTAAATGCTTGTACATTTGTGTAGGATTCAGCAATCGTACCTCTATTGTCCGTCTGCATGGGTGTCATGAAGTTTGCCACTTCTGTCTTAAGAAGTGTGAAGTTGACTTTGGAGAAGTTTTTTACAGTGGTTTCCCTAATTGGGGGTGGGGGCGGGATGTGGATGTCTAGGGTGATTAGCTTGTGGTCGGATCTGACCAACGAGGAATTGACCTCTGGTGTGGAACACTGGTTGCCCATGTTGGTAATGACCAGGTCTAGGATATCCTCCAAATGACGTAACTTATTGACATTACATTTAATTAAAAACTCCATAAATTTAAAACCAAAACTGTCAAACAACAAATTGCATTCTTTTTTATTTTCTGCATTTAATTCCATTCCCATTAGTATCTTGAAAAATCAAAGCTCCATAGGCACAATTTTTAACTCAAGGCATCTACTCAAGTATGCATTATCCATTTGTGACACTCTAATAACCCCCAGCTGTTTCCCAAAGTCATGTATCAAGTCTTTCAAAGTCTTTTCATAATTTTCTTGATGTTTGTCAACACAATTGTCCATTGGGTTCAGTTTATCTTTATTAAAAGTAAACTGTTGCCATAAACATGATTCCTACCCTGCACCACATAATACATTAATGTTTCTTTTACTAGCAGTTGCCTGCTGTTTGCCATTACTCTTAAAAGTTAAGTACTTCACAGTACCTGAGCTCTGGAGTTGTGCAACTGTTGAGTATGTCAGAGTAGGAGCCCCTCTCTTTTACTTAGCCCCTGCAGCTTCATAAACATTCTCTGAGTTGTTGCCTATGTGTTTTTTGTTTACAATGCCCTCCAACACCACTTCCTGGCCAGCTGCAACCCCATAAGAGGGTCAGTTTCCGCTGCTTTGCTGGCTTCCATTACTTCCATGGCTTGTTCTGTCTCTAGGCCTATGATTCTCACCTCTCCCTTCCTTCAGATTCCTTGATGACATCATCATGCAGGGTTGATTGTCATTGTGCAAGTTTGGTTGACTAAACACCTCTATCAGCCTTGTTAGTTCTCCCTTCAAGATATCCACCTCACACTGTAACTGGTGGATATCTTCTGTTCTAACTGGGGAGAACATGGAGGGAATTTCATCCAGTGAGTCCATAGCACCAAAACTATTAAACACCAAGTTGTAAGTGTATATATGACCAAATAACCAACAATATATACCAAATATACACTAAAAAGGACCGTGCATAAGAGCTGTGAGAATGACATCTGATTTCAATGAAATGAAGAAAGAGTTTGAATATATAGAAATATTATTTGGGGAAGGATGATTGTTTTATAGGTATTACTTAGAAACTGCATGGCAACAGGTTGTAATACAAAACTGTGCAGGTTGAATGAGCAAAATTAATGAATATTCATAAGGTTATGTTTTATTCATGAGAAGGTTAATTGATTGAGCATTCCCATTGGATCTTGACTTTTTTAAAAATGTATTATATAAGGGGGACCAACACACATTGCACTGTTCTGATGAAGTCTGCAGTTAGCAGATGAAAGTGCTTAACCTGTGTGTAAAATAGTTTTATCCATCATGGGTTTGTTTTTATTTGTTTTCTATTAAAAGTAATTTTTTGAAATTAAGCATTTGCAGTGAGCTACGGTCCATTTTAGCGTATATTTGGTATATATTGTCCTAATTATATTAATTCCTTAGAACAATGAGACAACCTCTTCACATTTTCCTAATTATATTAATTCCTTAGAACAATGACACAACGTCTTCACATTGTCCTAATTACATTAATTGCTTGGAACAATATACGACCTCTTCACATTGTCCTAATTACATTAATTCATTAGGACAGTGACACTACCTCTACATATTGTCCTAATTACATTAATTCCTTAGAACAGTGACACCACCTCTACATATTGTCCTAATTACATTAATTCCTTAGAACAATGATATGACTTCTTGGACCATACATGTAAATTATATATATATATATATATATATATATATATATATATATATATATATATATATATATATGTGTGTGTGTGTGTGTGTGTGTGTGTATGTGAAAAATAGCATGCAGTTATTAAAGGCATGGTTGGTGCAAACTAACATGGTAATTGTAATTCTTCAGGAATCATCTATTTGCGGTATCTTAGCTTTATGCTCATAATAGAAAGGACAATAGAAATGCTCTGTTTAAGAATTCAAAATATTGTAAAAACATGAAACATTTTTTTTTTTATTTTTTGTTTTGTTGGATTGACCAGCATTAAATGCAACTTGGACAATCTCTTGGAAATTACAGAATTGTGCTGGCAATTCAGACTTAGTGACAGTATTTATATGGGTCTGAGTGATATGATAAAGATTAAGCATATTTTAAAGATGAAGTCTGCTAGGTTATAAATTATCTGTTCGCTTTTTGCTTATTGGTTAGATATGGATCACATAATTTTATCAACTTAATTATTAAATCCTGTTGGGTTTCATTTCTAAAAAAGTCTTTTCATTAAATCATTTCTTGTTGTATTGTTAACAATGACCTTAAGACTAAATCAGATATATATTTTAACTAAAGATATTCCACGTTTTTTTTTTTTTTTTTTTTGAAAACTTAAATGCTGAGTAGGTCATTCATTGTATTCAATGTTGTTGTTGTTGTGTCTTTCGGCTTTTCCCGGTTAGGGGTCACCACAGCGGAATTCTGGTCTGCTAATGATTTGTAGTTGATTTCTATGTGCCGAGTTACCAGCCCTGATGCACAACTTTCAATGAAGGTACACCCATTCATGCATGTCTCCACGCAGAAGACGCTCTAGCTAAGAATTGAATCGTACAGCATCTTACTGTGAGGTGACAACGCTACCGCAGCACCCCCACCGTGGGTTTCATTCATTGTATTCAATGTAACATACATAAATTACTTGTTTAGTAATTGGATCATTATTTATTTGACTAATGAAGTATTCTGGCCACTTTCTGCCTATCTGATACATGGTGTAGACTAAACAGTCACGACAGAAGTTATTCTCAAAAATCCCTGACACCATGCCTATGAAAGACATAGTTTCCTTCAAATCAGATGCATTCCAGATGGCAAAAAACATACATTATCAAGAAATGTGATACTAAAACATATTGCTGATATTGTAAGGATAGAAGATTATTCCACATTCCTTCATAGTTATTTATGTTACCATAAAACAGCACAAGCAAGTGTTTAAATAAAGAAATGACAAAACACATCCATCGACAACCCCTTTTCCCATTTTTGCACATGGGGTCTTGGTGTCAGTTTAACAGTGTCAGACATTTAGAGCCAAGGTTCACACCACCGGGTGGCTAGCCCCGCCTCAGCAACAACACACATCTGATTCACAATTTTTATTAAAAACTATGTATTTATTGAATACTTTGATATAATGTTTGTTTTTTTAGTCACTGCAATGTACATGTAGGGCATCTGACTGCCTGGCACTGACTAGTGCATGAATCTGTGCATAAGGAGGAAATGGAGGGAAGAATAAAAGACATTTGCATGCTCACAATTTTTAAGAAGAGGTTAGGGAGAACCACATTTTGCTACACCTATTTATGGTTGCTAGAAGTAAAGTAAATGAAGTTCATAGCTTTTTAAGCAATGCATGATAGGAAAGTTATCAACAAGAAATGTGCACACTATTCCTTTCACATCAAGAAGCCAATCAAGAGGAGTTGTGCCCATTACACCCTGCATCTCAGGAAGCCTATCTTGAGAGAGCATGGACACTATAACTTGCTCTTCAGGAAGCATATCAGGAGGGAGTATGCACACTATATCTTAGAAATCAGGAAATCTGTCAGGATAGAGTATGCACACCATGTCTTACATATCAGGAAATCTGTCAGAGGGAGTACACACACTATATTTTACACATCAGGAAATCTATCAGGAGGGAGGATGCACATTATGCCTTACACATCAGGAAACCTATCAGGAGGGAGTATGCCCACTATGTCTTCCTTATCAGGAAAAATGTCAGGAAGAAGTGTGTACACTATGTCTTACATATGAAGAAATGTATCTGTAAGGCGTATTCACACTATGTCTTACACATCAACAAATCTATCACGAGTGAGTACACACACTATGTCTTACACATAGAAATCTATCAGGAGGGAGTGCATACACTATGTTTCACATATGAGGAAATGTATGAGGAGGGAGTATCCACACTATGTCTTACATGTCAGGATATGTATCAGGAGGGAGTGTGCACACTATGTCTTACATGTAAGAAGATCTATCAGGATGGAGTGTGCACACTATGTCTTACATGTCAGGAGTGAGTGTGCACACTATGTCTTACAAGTCAGGAGATCTATCAGGAGTGAGTGTGCACACTATGTCTTACATGTCAGGAGATCTGTCAGGAGTGAGTGTGCACACTATGTCTTACACGTCAGGAGATCTGTCAGGAGTGAGTGTGCACACTATGTCTTACATGTCAGGAGATCTATCAGGAGTGAGTGTGCACGCTATGTCTTACATGTCAGGAGATCTATCAGGAGGGAGTGTGCACACTATGTCTTACATGTCACATCTATCAGGAGGGACTGTGCACACTAAGTCTTACACGTCAGGTAATCTGTCAGGAACGAGTATGTACACTATACCTTACAAGTCATGAAGTTTATCAGGAAGGATAATGCACACTGTGAACTGCGTACCACCTGATGTTCATTTGGAAGATGTGATAAAATAGCAATAAATAAACATAGCTTTAGTTTTAGTATTAACATTCTTCATGCCTCTAATTTATGCACATTGCTTATTTTCCCTGCATTACATTATGTACAGACATTGCTCTGACATGGCTGAGAACAACTCTGAATAATCAATTCAATTAACTAATTAGCAAATGAATACATAAAATGAATAACTTTCGTTACTGCCATAATCACCATCTTGTTGGTCATAGACATTTACCAAGGATAAGAATACAGCTAAATCTAACATTTTATTTATGCATCAAGTTAGAATATTAACATTTTTGTTGAAGCTGCCTTTCCTGCTTTAGTAAAACCTAAGTTTTCCTTACTTTTACAACCCTTTTTCATGATAGTATTTTGTTTCATTTTTAACACGGACATCTGCATTTTTTTCTAATATATCTTATTTTTTGTTAGAATATGACTTTACTCATATTCCATACATTCAGTAAAATGGGTCAATGATCATCTCAAATATTACGGTCAAGTGTTATTAAAGGTTAGACTTATAGTTCTCTGCCAACAAATTGTTTTTATTGCTAAGTGAATATAAGCTAAGATGGTTTGAGTTAGCATAGCATATAAAACTTTGATTCTTTCAGCAATCACAGTATCATACTGAAAGCCAAGCATCCACAGAATGCTCCTGATTAGTTTGAAGTAAAGATGTAAATGTCACTGAAGAATTTATACAGTAGCCTGTTTTGTTCAACCCTAACATAAATAAATCTTTCAAATGGTAAAATGGAGTTCTTGATTCCTTTGTTGGAACATTTGGCATGTGTACTTTATCATATTTATCACTGGAATGCAAAGTCATGAAAGGCTGATAAGTATCTACATTTCTGTTCTGCCACATGCTGTGGACCATACAATGTTTAAAACAATCCAGACTGCTCACCATTTCACAAGTTCTATTAATCTTTTCTTTAGCATTTCACTCAAGTATTCTTGTTACATAAATGTACTCACTCAAAAAAGAAACAATAATAAGGATAAAGGATACTTTTTATAAGGTGTATTTCCTTATCTGAACTAAGGGAGTAAGTGATAGCCCTTTTCATGACCTGCAGTCTCCACTATACCTGGCATAATAGTAAACGGATACATGCAGTTTGCTCAAGTAAAACTATATAAGTATATAAAACTGTGCATGGAAAATCTTTAGTTAAAAATCTGTGTATAATCATTTTCAACTGACATAAAGTAGCCGTGGCTCTTTCAGATTATGTAAGATGTTATATATCTTCATGAAAATAGAGTAGTGATCTTTTGTTTTTAGACATTTTCTTTCGAAAATGGAAGTAGATTTAAAGGCATAAAAATCATTCAGATGAGTAGAAATTAGAAGTCATGGTCTGGTCTGAGATATTATTGCCTTTGAGTTTAGCGAACGTAGTCTACAAAACAGTGTGTTGTTTAGCTATTTCCATAGTTATATATGTATTTGATATGAGTAAGCCCCATTAGACATATTTTTAAGTCTAGCCTAGATAGGAAACATGTTTAAATGAAATTGCTCATAATGTTAAATATAGAAATGGAGGCTTTGGCCACTCGGCATTAAACCAACACTTTCATTCATAGTATACTGTACTCTAAACTGCCTGACATTTTTAATGGGTTTGAGTTTAAGTACTGCAATAAGCCCAGCCAGTCCCAAACTTGTAATAAGAACCAGTCAAGAAGCTGCAGTACAGATTAGTGTATGACTGTTGTTACAAGCAGTAGTATGTATGACTGTTGTCACAAGCAGTAGTTTATGGGCTAGGGTTGTAAAGGCTCCAGGGCCATTAGCCTAGTACACACATATTAACCTTTGTATGACTGTTGTCACAAGCAGTAGTATGTTATGCAATAACTATCTCTCTCTGGACAGCTTTACCATCCAGCATTTTATTTTTACTAAATGCTTTAGTATAACACAAAGTGTAGTAAACTGTGCTAGATAGTTCATAAAGTCTTTTAGCATGACAACATCTCATTCACCTTATTTTTTTATTTTATAGATTTACCAAATAGATAGGCTCATTAATTAACCGGTTTCAGCCATGACCTGGGCTCCAAGGAGCATAAAAGACAAGATACAAACTTTAATAAAACTATTTATAGAAATATAAACATTTACAATATTACAGTAAGTAAAACAGTGTATCTTTGTGTGTGTTTGTGTGTATGTACATGTGTGTGTGCGTGTGTGCGTGTGTGTGCGTGTGTGTGCGAGTGTGTGTGTGTGTGTGTGTGTGTGTGTGTGTGTGTGTGTGTGTGTGTGTGTGTGTGTGTGTGTGTGTGTGTGTGTGCGCTCGCACATAGACATGTAGGTATACCACATACCACATTTACTCTAAAACATCCAACACCGACTGTCTTACTAGTGAAATTATGTTGTCTTGGTTCACCTGAGATTACAGCTGTGATGTTTAATTGACAGCAATGCTTTCAGTGGGGGCAGTGTCTGAAAGTAATGATTTCAGACAAAATAGTATTAACTGGCAGTGTTGTTTGATTTTGTACTGGTAAGCAGTTGAAGTTTTTTAGCAAATCACAATGATGTGTGAATATGTCTGCTATCATTCCAAATCGTCAGGTCTTACTGTCTGACACTCATAATTGATGTGCATTCTTACTGGAGTGAAGGGTGAAAAGGGTCAGCCCTTATTTGAGGATGGGAATGTCTGTCTTTTGCTTATAACATTTTTCATGTGTTGTGTGAAGATTATGACGGGATCGGGGGCAACACCAACGTATCTTTGCTTGGTTACGTTGGATATAATATTGTTAATATTGTCTTTCAATATGTGAGGTGGTAGGTTGACTACTTTTGTGGTGATGCAAATAACATAACTTGTGCTTTCTTGGAGTTGACGTCAATTACTAGAATACTGTTTCCAGTCCTTTCACATTCTTGACACCTCTGTCAGTCTACATATAGCCTTCGATTTCAGAGCATTTTCTGAAAAATAATGTAAAGCCATAAGCCTAGTGTCAGAGCTTTATGCTTAACGCTATTGTTATCTTCTACCCAAGAACACTGAACCAGGTTCCCTGTGAGTGTTAACAAGCTCTGCTACAGCAGTGGTGTTCTGCCATATACATAACGATTTATACTTAATGCTTTATCCTTAATTATCCCCAGCTAACTATCTCTAATCCTGTTGCTTTCTGCAGTCCAGGCACACTGTTTCTGGCTGCCTGTGAGCATGTATAAGCTCCTCTACTGCAACGGCTTTATGCTCACTACTGTATGCTTAGTTTCTACACACTAAAAGGCATACATTGAGTCCTGCAGCACTCGTTGCTTACCATCTGGTCTGCCTGGAGCTGACTGTGTGGAATTGACCCTTAATTGATTAATTGCCATAGGCAAAAGTACTCGGTGGGTCCACCATTATGTGTTGCTGCTCCCCTTCTGTTCTAACTGGAAGAAGCCGTATTAGTACATAGTTTGTAAATGAGTATAATATTCTATTATAACAACAATACATTTTGTTTGCTATTATCTGCAACTGTTTCCCCTCTGTTTTAACTGAAGGTGGCCATACTAATGCAAAACGCACTAATTTTTGAGTGATTGCATTCTGTATGTGCTTGCTGCCCTACTGTATCTTTATAGAAGTAACTGCAGTATATTTTTTAGAAATGTTGGATGTACTCAATCAGTGTTAGCTTGCTTTTCTGAAGAATTAGCATTTTTTATTAGAAACCTGATTAATTGGTTTAATGATAATTTCTGACTCCTGAGTACAGGGTTCTGAATGATGAATGGCTGTTTTAACTGTCTGCTCTAATGTGGATTTTTACTGCTCTGTATCTCCCTGCCTGGGCTGAAATTGAAATTGTAGAATTTGCTGTTTGATATTGAATGTTTTAATGTGTATTCACTCTGCTTTTGTATCCTTTTCTGCTTACTACATTCCTATTTATTCTCAGGTTGCTGCTTACACACATCCTCTTTCTCCACTCCCCACTAGTTTACTTACTACTATTTCTAAATTAACTGATTATCTTACAGGTCACTGACTGATTTGTTACACTCCTGTCTCTAACTACTTATTGTTCCTTCTACAGCTCCAAATAGCTACGTCTCATCCACCCCAGGCATCTCATCCTGTTCCATATAGTACCTGGGCATCCTACCCTAAAAGAACCATCAAGGAATCTTGAAAGAACTACCAATGGGTCCCAGTAGTGACTCCTGCAACTATTCTGCCACCCCTCAAGTACTACTACTATCTTGTATGTATCCTATTATTGTAAATCATTTGTAATCCCTAATGGTTGTTATCTGACTTTGCGTGTGCCTGCTAGCAGCCTACCATCTCCCTCCAAGCTCTCTAGGCTCCATCCCACCCCTCCCAGGCAGCTTGTGCCTTCACCTCAGACCTATGCTGTTTGTCCACTAGGTGGCAGCTTTTACTCACTACCGATTGCTCCTCTCTCCTAGCAAGTAGCAAGTATAGCTTTTTCTCTAACAACTTCCACTATCCTGCTTAGCTCCAAACCCCTGTGTATTTCTCTGCTTCTCTCTACCTTAGATACTTTGTGACCTAGTGCACATCCCCTGTGCCCCCTTACCTCAGGCACTGCTCTCTGCTTCACTGATTGTTTTGATTGTTTTCTGCTGCCTGCTCTGTCTTCTCTGCTCTAACCCGCTCCATTCCCCCTGCGGGCTCACTTTGCTCCCCTACCCTACCCCCAAATCTCACCCACCCCCCCAGTACTCTTAGCTTTATTCTCACCTTACCCCACCCCTCCTAGCTTCATCATCCAATTCCTTTCCTCTCCTCATTACCACTCCCTCACATAACCCTCAAACATATATTCCTACAGTTGCATCCCACCCTTATACCTACACCTTCCTCCTCTCTTCAGTTTCCCAATATAACTCTAAACTTTATTACATACTCCCTCTATTTCCATAATAACTCTATTACTTTACAACACATTAGACCCAGTCATTACCATCGATTTCCTTTATAATCCATACTTCTCCCTCTTATAATCCCATACTTCTCTCTCTTTATAACCCATATTTTCTACCTCTCTCCCCTCTGACATGTTCTCCTTACATCACCAGATCCTCCACACCCCCTACCTACTTCTGCTACTAATTCCCTTATACCAGGCCACCTCTTATACCTCCTATGCCTGTCCAATACTAACAACTAAAACAACCTCCTTACTTACTTACTCTCATGTACCCTCACTCTCTCCTCCATTTCCACTCTATCTCTCCTTCCCTCATTCAATCCAACCCTTTGCTCCTTTTTCATCCTAAAATCTTCTTCACTAAAGCCAAGATAGTGTCACCAACTCCTATCTTTAATTTTCCCAAATCTACTCTATGCAAGCCAAAATGGTTAAAGGATGTCTTCTTTAATAAACTATCCCAAGCGGGTAACATACATCCCAACCCTGGTCCCATAACCTGTAACAACACCAACCAAATAACTTTTTCCACCTCTTAATACCCGAAAGATCTTCACACTAAACGTTCAGAGTCTTACAAATAAATATCACCAATTCCACACCTGGCTAAGCCATAACCAACCTGATATCCTAGCCATCTCTGAAACCTGGCTCAAACCCTCCATCTCCGACTCAGAAATTCTACCCCCTGGATTCCATATTCTCAGAAATTACCGTGTAGGTAAAAAAGGTGGTGGCACTGCCTTAGTCTATTCGAATCTGCTCACCTTAATACCCCTCCAAATTCCAATCCCCCAATTCCAGAACACTAAACTAACCACTGGACTACTAAAACTAAACAAGCACAAACACATCTGCTTCATTGCCCTCTATATCTCTCCTGGTAATAATATATCAATACTTGAAGAAATTGTCCTGTGGGCTTCCACAAAAATTAACTATGAGACTTACATCTTAGGAGATGTAAATATTGATTAGAACAAACTCAACAGCCCCTCTCCTTCCCTATCCATCAGCCTCTACAGCTTCACTCAGACTATCCTCTCTATCACCCAGCCTAACAAAATTAATCCCCCTGGATCTACCTTAGACTGGATCCAAGTCTCCAATCCTAATCAAATAACCAACTCCAGCACTACTCCTGATACCATTAGCAACCATCTCCCAGCCTTCATTCATTGTTCCACTAACTCTTCTCCATACCAACATCAATATATCCTTACTCGCAACCTTCGCAACTTCCACCCTACTACTTTCTCAAATATATTCAAACAAATGAACTGGCATATTTTAAACAGCCTTCCCCTTGATAAAGCTATAGACCACTTTAACTCTGTCTTCCTCTACACTTTAAACTCCATAGCCCCCCTTAGAAACAAAAGAATCAAAACTAATACAGTTCTCTGGCTCTCCAAAGAGACCAAACAAATTATGCACCAAAGGGACAAACTGTGGAAACTTCACCAAAAGAAAATCTACCTAATACCTTGCTTCATTATAAACAGCTCCGTAATCTTGCAAAAAAGCTAATCAACAAGGACAAAAATCCTACTATACTAAGCTCCAGTCAAATAACTATAACAACCCTAAACAATTCTGGAAGACAATAAACTTGCTTCTCCATCCAGGCTCAAAAACAAATCCCTGTCCCAACCCAAACATAACTGACCTTGAACTATGCTTTGAATTCAACTCCTTTTTCATCGAAACCATCTCTTCCCTCACAAAATCTTTTCCCAACAATAACCCAGCTACCCTTCACCCTACCCCCCCCCCCCAAACCCACCAAATAACCTTCCTCCTCTGTTCGAGCTTAAATTTGTCTCCACAACTCTCATAAAAGAACTCCTATCCAAACTTAAGCCCTGCTCTAATGCACCCGACAACATTCCATTATCCTTTCTAAAACATGCCACAGATGGCATTGCTCTCCCAATCAGTATCATAATAAACAGATCATTAAAAGAATCCTATGTCCCCAAACTCTGCCACTCAACTTTCATTCTCCCTCTCCGTAAGGGAGGGGAAAAATACCAGTATCTCAAATTTCTGCCCCATTGCCTTACCCTCCCCTATTTCTAAAATCCTTGAAAAGTGCATCCACCTCCAACTTATGCCATTCCTGACACATAATAATCTCCTCACACCTACTCAGCATGGTTTTCGCCCTAGCCACAGCACCATAACTGCCCTAATTTCTTTCTTAGATACTATCAACCAAGCCCATGATTCAGGACAGCTAGTTTCTACTGTTTGTCTTGCTCTATCCAAGGCATTTGACACTATCTCCCACAACCATCTTCTTTGTCATCTCTCAAACCTTCACATCTCACTTAAAACTCTATCCTAGTTCTCCAGCTATCTATCAGACAGATCTCAAGCTGTTAAATGGAAAAACTCCATCTCTTCCTTCTTACCCACCTCTACCAGTGTCCCACAAGGATCCATCCTCGGACCTATGCTATTTAACATCTTCATCAATAACTTCCATACTGCTATTCCCAACACCAAAATTGTTCAATACGCGGATGACTCAGCCTTAGTCTGCTCTGCTAGTAACCTCCAAGAACTGATGTCAAAAACCCAAACTGCTTTCTCAGAAACTGAAAATTGGATGCACCAAAACCACCTATCTCTTAATGCAAGCAAATCCAAAATTCTACTATTCCTACCCACTAAAAACTATTCCGTCAATAAAAATGACTTCAAAATTCTTAGCCAAACCAACTCACCTATAGAAGACATCCCCTCCGCTAAACTGCTAGGTATAATAGTTGATGAACACTTAAAGTTCGATATACATGTACACATATACAACAAAACATTAAAAAGACCCACTAAAAGCTAGGTATGTTGTATAGGAACAACCACTTTCTCTCCAACTCCACAAGACACACTCTAGCCTCTACTTTTCTCCTTCCTTCCTTACTATATGGTGCACCTCTCCTAACCAACCTGTCATCCTCCATTTCCTCCAAATTAGAAAGCTGCTAGAATAAAATCTCTAAATTTGCCGCCAAAACCAAAAATTCCACTCACCACTGCTTCTCCCTACAATCCCTAAACTGGCTAGAACTACCAAACCACCTAGATTACATACAACTCTCTATAGCACATACTCTCATATTTCAGCCTACAAAATGCCCCACTCTAACTAACATCCTTCCCCCCTATATTCCCAGCAGAACCCTTAGATCTGAACATCAGAACTTAATAGCTGTCCATAAACCCAAACATCCTGCTAGCCAACTGCTCCTCTCCTATGCTCTAGGCAAAAAATGGAATTCCCTTCCTCAGTCTGTAAGAACCACCCCAAACTATGAAAATTTCAAGGCCCAGCTTTTCACACATCTGTCTACTAACCGGAAATGCCCCTGCCTCCTCCCTACATGAGTTTTGATCACTTCAAGCCACAATAATCTCCCCCTACTTGTACATAAGCCCTCCATACCTCCCTCAGGCACTTTCTTTCAACTCTATCAAATCTCCCTGTAATTTCCCATTGCTTTATCCTTCTCCCTACTTCTTCCACTCCCAGAGCTATATTTTCTCAACAACACATGTAAATATTGTAAATATAAAGTACTTCTTTCTACTCAAATTGTGCATGTAAAACATATTTCACTATCTTTTGTGGATCCAAACTAATCATGTCAAATATCAGTACAACCTTAACATTTACTCTCAGTGAATTTCTGCTTCCTATACTCAATGAAAAAGCTTAATTTTAATCTGTTCTACAGAATTGTTATCGGGAACAAGGTTGTATTTCTTGTAATCATATTTTTAAACTACTAATGCATTCTCATACCTTGCTTGCATTTCTTGTAAATCCTGTATGTATTTTTTTTTCTTGCAAATTTAGTATGTAAACTGTTTTTCTATGTGTATGTAAACTTTAGTATGTAAACTGTTTTTCAATGCATTCTCTGAGCTTTTTTCCTTGGGCCTCCACTGAAAATGGGCCAGGTTGACCCAGTGGACTTCCCTGGTAATCAAACTGGAAATAAATAAATGTCAGTATTTTAACTGTAAATACTACTAAATTGTACAAAGAGCAATGTTATCTGTAAAAAGTATTCTTTAATGTGCTACTGATCAGCATGTTCACAGGCTTTACCTCAGTCCTGTAATATTTTATAATGAAAAAATAAAAATATATTTCACAAACAATTGTTCATGTCTTGGAAACTATGCAATGTAGACATGCAGTGTTTAGAGCAGTTTTGTTCAGTTAGACTTAAGTTTTCAATGACTTTAAGAAATGCCTTTTTGAGTGTGTATTGAGCTATTTACAAAAATATGAAAAGCATGCTTGTCTTTATAAATAACCATAAAAATAACACTGACAATCACTCAAGATGTACAAGTTATAATGCAAATATCAATGTCAACATTCTTCAGCATCATCTAATATTTCATCTGATAACATGTAGTAGTTTGTAAGTCACATGGTTTTAGAAATATTAATATACACATGAAACTATTGCATATCTTCATAATTAATAATGAACAACTAGCAGTATCTCCAGTGTAGTCTTCTGTACATGGACAGTGATAATGACATTTTCACTCACCCATCATAACATTTCAGAGCACACCTCTCACACATTCTTATTCTTGTCTTAGTTATGAAAATATAAATCAAATACAAACATGCACAATAATAACAAGTGGCAGTAACTAATATCTTCACTGTAGGGCATCCTAGATTAACAATTTTAGTATATGAAAAGTAAAATAAAGCCGCTAGA
Organism: Protopterus annectens; assembly: GCF_019279795.1. Taxonomy (NCBI): domain Eukaryota; kingdom Metazoa; phylum Chordata; order Ceratodontiformes; family Protopteridae; genus Protopterus; species Protopterus annectens. Next base: position 952,641,094 of record NC_056728.1, read on the forward strand.
AGCCACTGCGTCAGGACAAAATTTCAAAACACGTCTCTTCAGACCCTTTAGATCTCAGTTACATGTGCTGCTAAATTTATGGTACGTCCCTCCGGACATCAAAAACATAGCAATACACTGTCTTTTTTTGAAAACAATCCAGCAGTAGAAAGTCTATTCAGACCCAACATAAAAATCCAATGTACCAGATAGTTTTCCAAAGAATTCCAGATAACTCCAAGTAACGAACAAACAGGTTTATTTGGAAAAAATGGTGAGCACTTTCGCTTACAAGCTTTTTCAAACCAATATAAATCACAATAAGACACAACATTTATATAGGCAAGGTCTTAAAATAAATTAGTCAATTAATTACTAATTGACAATGTAAAACAAATTTTACTTAAAACGGCAATGTTTTTCTTTGTTCACATAGATCGAACACATTCTAAAGAATTATCTTACTAAAACTTGACTATTCCTATTCCATAGCATAAATAAGAGATGATAAAAATAGAATAAAAACAAGAATAAAACTAAAATAAATATATATATATCAATTAATGCATGAAAACATCTTGTTGTTCATGTTACAACAGTATATATGTGTATATATATTTTTTGATTCTGTATGTATATAAAGGAAAACAGAAGACAAAAAAACGGAGGTTAAGCCAGTTATTTCTTGCATCTTCTGTTTTTTAATATAGGCTTTATAGGGATTCTGTCATTGAGCCCTGGCATAATGTGTGCTCTGGTTTTGATTATCCATTGTGTTTCCAATGACTCAGTAACATTTCTAATATCTCCACCTCTAATGTTGGTTTGAGCTACTTGCAGAACCGAAAACTGGAGGGTGTGAGCAGAATTTGTATGTAAGACATGTTTAGATAGAGCATTAATTTCTGATTGAATACATATTTGATACAAATGCTCCCTGATACGTTCCTTCAGCATTCTATCCGTTTTTCCTATATAGAACGACAAACATGCTGTGCACCTAGCAATATAAACTACATGTTTGGTTTCGCAGGTGGCAAGTACTTGAAGGCGAAATATCACACCCTTTCCCAATAGCAGAAAATTTTCAAAAAGGCAGGAACCGCTCAATGAGCAGGGGCCGACAAAAACGCAAAGCCCCCATCAACGAGATCAGAATACAGAATCAAAAAATATATATACACATATATACTGTTGTAACATGAACAACAAGATGTTTTCATGCATTAATTGATATATATATATTTATTTTAGTTTTATTCTTGTTTTTATTCTATTTTTATCATCTCTTATTTATGCTATGGAATAGGAATAGTCAAGTTTTAGTAAGATAATTCTTTAGAATATGTTCGATCTATGTGAACAAAGAAAAACATTGCCGTTTTAAGTAAAATTTGTTTTACATTGTCAATTAGTAATTAATTGACTAATTTATTTTAAGACCTTGCCTATATAAATGTTGTGTCTTATTGTGATTTATATTGGTTTGAAAAAGCTTGTAAGCGAAAGCGCTCACCATTTTTTCCAAATAAACCTGTTTGTTCGTTACTTGGAGTTATCTGGAATTCTTTGGAAAACTATCTGGTACATTGGATTTTTATGTTGGGTCTGAATAGACTTTCTACTGCTGGATTGTTTTCAAAAAGACAGTGTATTGCTATGTTTTTGATGTCCGGAGGGACGTACCATAAATTTAGCAGCACATGTAACTGAGATCTAAAGGGTCTGAAGAGACGTGTTTAGAAATTTTGTCCTGACGCAGTGGCTTCTAGCGGCTTTATTTTACTTTTCATATACTTTGTCTGTTTATACGCTGAAGCACTGTATTCTCCGTGGGTGCTTTTACTTGTTATATAACAATTTTAGTATGTTTTTTTTACTTGCTCCCTGCCCTTTCTTATTCTGTTTGTTATTAATTGGTAAAGTAATTACAAATTAATAATAAATTAGTAAATTGATAATTTAATAATAAGACAGATAAAGAAGCCACTTCCATAAATGTCAAGTTGTAGGTGGGAGCATTACCTTTGTAGCATAATGACAACTCTGTCCACATTGTCATGGAATACAAAGGTGTAGTCAAGTGTACAGAATTATTTCAAAGGCTTTTGGTTGCTCTTTAATTGATAAATACTCACCCTCCACAGAGCAAACAGTTATACCATGCTTAAACATATATAGGGAGGTCTCTGTCCTTATTTTGAGCTTTGCAAATTAAATCTAATCTGCAGAATTTCCTGGGGTGAAGTACTATTTCTCTTTAGTTACCTGCATTTGTGTTTATATCTCAAGAAAAAAATAGTTTATCCCCCATAATTTTACAGCTTATTTATACTATTTTTTTTCCCTTTTTATCAGCCCTTATGCTAATAAAATAATTTTTAAACTTGTTTCCTTTCTAGTTCTTCAGAGAAATAAACTGTGATATAATTGTAGGTAATGTATCTGTTAAAGTGTTCTAACATGAATGAGTGCTTTTACAGGACATGTAAATCTGCCCCTTCCAAGAATAAAAAGTTTTATTCAGTTCTGCATCATTTGCTTTTTGTCAGCTACATACATAAATATATATATATATATATAAATATATATATATATATATATATATATATATATATATATTTCTAACATACATTATTTACTGTACATAACATAAATATAATGTGCAACTGCTTCATCTCCTTTTTGTTGTCTATTGCAGCTGAATATCTGTTACTGTTTGTGACCTTTGGAGCTTGTAGTGAACTCTTTTGTCTAGAGAGGCCTAGCTGTTTCTTTGTGGCAGAGAAAACAGTCTGGTTTGTTCTATCTAGAAGCAGGGGCGGCTCGTGGCATCGGGCTGCCGGACTGCAGCCCCCTCAAACTAAAAATTAAAAAAGAAAACAAAAAAAAATTATTTTTTTAAATTTCACGGACTTCGCGCATGAGCAGTAGTCCCGACTACCGTCGGCCTATGCGCATGCTCAAGGCAGTCCGGCAGGACTCATCGAGGGACACAAGGAGACGTCTGTACACTTTTAAAGTGCACAGACATGCTGGGAGGATATATCGCATCCGGACTGCAACAGCCAGAACAGTCTCAGGAGGGAGCTTGGAATCTCGTCGTCAGGAAGGAGCTTTGCTGGGATCTCGCGGGTCTTTGTGAGTATTGCACGGGCAGGATATGGTATGGGGAACAGACAGGTAAGTGTATGGTGCATTTTACTTTCTGTGTTGGTGCTTTTTAACTGGATAGAGTTGTTGTGTATGGTGCATTTTACTTTCAACTGTGTGTGTGTGTGTGTGTAAATGCCCCAGGTGCTCATGGTGGTGTGGTAGGGAATACCTCAGGCTTGAACCCTGTACCCTGTATGCAGGTGTTAAAGACTTGAGTTCCCTACCCACCACCATTTGTAAAAAAATTGCAGATTTTTGCCTCATATTTGATCTGATCTGTTCCTCATAATATCTGTGGTTTGTAAATGTTGCAATGCTTGATATTTGATGGTGTAGTAGTAGCATTGTTGCCTCACAGCTGCAGGTTCTCAGGTTTGATTCTTGGCTGGGGTTCCTTCTTTGTGGAGTCCGTATCTTCTCCCTGTGTTTGTGTGGGTTTGCTTTTGTGTCCTCCCATGTTACAAAGACATGTCTGCATTATTTCTTCCTGGGCCTCTGCTGAAAATTGTGTTCTTGTTCCAAGTCAGACTGTCCTGATTAACAAATGTTAAATAAAATTGACAGGCATTTGAATTTCAGACTTCAGGTTTCTGAATGTTTAATTCCTTGCAGATTTGATGGTGCAGTGGTAGTATTGTTGCCTCACAGTTATAGGTTTTCTGGTTTGATTCTTGGTTTGGGTGCCTTCTGTGTGGAGTCTGCATCTCCTCCCTGTGTTTGTGTGGATTTGCTCTGGTGCCCTGCCATTTTACAAAGACGTGTCTGCAGTATTAATCCCTGCGTCTCTGCTGAAAATTGTTTTTGTTCTGTCCGCAGTAAAATTGACCGGCATTTGAATTTCAGACTTCAGGTTTCTGAATGCTTAATTCCTTGCAGATTTGATGGTGCAGTGGTAGTATTGTTGCCTCACAGCTATAGGTTTTCTGGTTTGATTCTTGATTGGGGTGGCTTCTGTGTGGAGTCTGCATCTCCTCCTGTGTTTGTGTGGATTTGCTCTGGTGCCCTGCCATTTTACAAAGACGTGTCTGCAGTATTAATCCTCGTCTCTGCTGAAAATTGTTTTGTTCTGTCCGCAGTAAAATTGACCGGCATTTGAATTTCAGACTTCAGGTTTCTGAATGTTTAATTCCTTGCAGATTTGATGGTGCAGTGGTAGTATTGTTGCCTCACAGCTATAGGTTTTCTGGTTTGATTCTTGATTGGGGTGGCTTCTGTGTGGAGTCTGCATCTCCTCCCTGTGTTTGTGTGGATTTGCTCTGGTGCCCTGCCATTTTACAAAGACGTGTCTGCAGTATTAATCCCTGCGTCTCTGCTGAAAATTGTTTTTGTTCTGTCCGCAGTAAAATTGACCGGCATTTGAATTTCAGACTTCAGGTTTCTGAATGTTTAATTCCTTGCAGATTTGATGGTGCAGTGGTAGTATTGTTGCCTCACAGCTATAGGTTTTCTGGTTTGATTCTTGGTTGGGGTGGCTTCTGTGTGGAGTCTGCATCTCCTCCCTGTGTTTGTGTGGATTTTCTCTGGTGCCCTGCCATTTTACAAAGACGTGTCTGCAGTATTAATCCCTCGTCTCTGCTGAAAATTGTTTTGTTCTGTCCGCAGTAAAATTGACCGGCATTTGAATTTCAGACTTCAGGTTTCTGAATGCTTAATTCCTTGCAGATTTGATGGTGCAGTGGTAGTATTGTTGCCTCACAGCTATAGGTTTTCTGGTTTGATTCTTGATTGGGGTGGCTTCTGTGTGGAGTCTGCATCTCCTCCCTGTGTTTGTGTGGATTTGCTCTGGTGCCCTGCCATTTTACAAAGACGTGTCTGCAGTATTAATCCCTGCGTCTCTGCTGAAAATTGTTTTTGTTCTGTCAGCAGTAAAATTGACCGGCATTTGAATTTCAGACTTCAGGTTTCTGAATGCTTAATTCCTTGCAGATTTGATGGTGCAGTGGTAGTATTGTTGCCTCACAGCTATAGGTTTTCTGGTTTGATTCTTGGTTGGGGTGGCTTCTGTGTGGTGTCTGCATCTCCTCCCTGTGTTTGTGTGGATTTGCTCTGGTGCCCTGCCATTTTACAAAGACGTGTCTGCAGTATTAATCCCTGCGTCTCTGCTGAAAACTGTTTTTGTTCTGTCCGCATTAAAATTGACCGGCATTTGAATTTCAGACTTCAGGTTTCTGAATGTTTAATTCCTTGCAGATTTGATGGTGCAGTGGTAGTATTGTTGCCTCACAGCTATAGGTTTTCTGGTTTGATTCTTGGTTGGGGTGGCTTCTGTGTGGAGTCTGCATCTCCTCCCTGTGTTTGTGTGGATTTGCTCTGGTGCCCTGCTATTTTACAAAGACGTGTCTGCAGTATTAATCCCTGCGTCTTTGCTGAAAATTGTTTTTGTTCTGTCCGCAGTAAAATTGACCGGCATTTGAATTTCAAACTTCATGTTCTTCAGAATACATAGTAGCACAACCTTTTTTTCTAGCAATTTTCTAAGTTTATAAGATGAATATTTTAAATTTGTCCCTATTTTTGGGACTGTATTCCCCCATTATTGGCTTTGTCCAGGTTTTTATGCTAAGGTTGTCAGCTATGGCAAGAACTGAATTCACTGAATATGGACTGTAGAATTGTGCATATTTACTGATAAAGGTGCACTGTAGAATTGTGCATATTTACTGATAATGGTGGACTGTAGAATTGTGCATATTTACTAATAATGGTGGACTGTGGAATTGTGCATATTTACTAATAATGGTGGACTGTAGAATTGTGTATATTTACTAATAATGGTGGACTGTGGAAGTCTGAGTAGACTTTTTTATGATAAATGTTCTCAACTGGGCAGTTTTGCCATTATGGGTGCATATGTTTTGTTTCATTGCTTACTGGAAAAATGTTCAAAACAAATTTAAAACACCCTCTAACAAGTGTACTGTATTGTACAAGGAATATAATTTTAGTACAGTGAGGAAGGTGTATCAAAGAGCACATGTATGTTTCATATGCAAGGGGCCTATGATTCGAAAACAGCCCAAAATTAATCTTTATCTGCCACTGGAAAAATGTATTTTCTTTGAATGTGGGTTTCAATGCTGTTTCAATGAATGTGAGTTTCAAGGGCAGAGAAGTTTTAATGCTAAGTTTTCATTGTGAGACTGCATTGCTTTGTTTAACAGATGACTTAATGTTTGTGCTATAAAATACAAAATAAAACTTTCAAATGAAGTCCAACTCATCATTGAAGTAAAGCAGTATGCACATTAGTGTTTATGGTAAATGGAGTGAAATAGCCAAGTAATGGCTCATTGGAATGGCTGCAGAGGCTCCATTCAACCATTATTTTGTCAGGGGCAGCAAACTCAGACAGGCCCAACTGAACTATACCTCCCAACTGTCCAGATTTTCAAAGAATGAATAGAGTTTTGCTTCTTATTTTTGGTTTGTTGTTCATAAAATTTGTAGTTTTAATTCCTAAATGATTTGCCAGAAGTCACTAAATAATAAGTTTCAGACTTCATAACCTTCATAAAAATGCATGTTAAAGTAAGAGCCGTTCTATCAACTGTCTCAATTTATACAAGAGCAATTTTAGTACTGTTTATATGTGCCCCAATATATTTGGCCTTGTTCAGATTTACTGCATTAACAGGTTGAGAGGTACATGCAAATAAATTGCTTTATAGAATTAGGCATAGCCAACCTCTCAACTGTCCCCAATTTTTGGCTCAAAATGTTGCTCTTGCCCCTAATAATCCCTCCATAAAATAGCAATTTTGGAAGAAAACATGGAGGGTTTACAATTAAGAAATAACTGTAATAATCAAAGTTATAGATTACTTGAAATGCATGTAGATTCTTTTATTTTGTCAGCTGCTCAAGGTAGCAGTACTAATATTAAAGTGTCCCTTCTTTGACAGGTAGCAGCTGTATTGTGTGTCTATTTTATATTTTTGCATCACATTTTTGGTCCATTTTTCATAAAATTGTGTTTTTGGCAAATTAGTGACAAATCACTAAAGACTGAAGTTAGAAAATGACAGACATTTGAGTTTCAGATTTTATACCCTTCAGAAAATTCATACTAATGCAAGACCTATTCTATTATCTTTCTAAGTTTATTAGAGCAATATTTAAAAATTGTCCTTATTGTTGTGCCTTTGTCCCACTTCTGTGTATGGCTTTGTCCAGATTTCTTGCTCTTGAGGTTGAGAGGTATGACAAATGTGTCAGGGCCATCACAGTCAGCCGGAGAGATTTCAAATTGTGACATGCTTGTTGCACCCCACTCCCCCATGTAGTGACTCTGGATGTGTCCAAGCAAGGCAAGGAGTAGTTGTATCTACCTTGGATGGGGAGGACACACTGCATAAGTACTGCAGTGGCTTTTCATCTGTCCTTGATTTTGCAGAATGGTCTGGTTTCTGTCATATTTTTGTACTGTTGATTTATGCTTATTACTCAGATTTATGCTTATTACTCAAAGTGCCTGTTGCTCTGTGTTTAAGTAGCAATGCTTTAATGACCATAAGGTAAGCTTGTCTGACATCGTAAGATGCAAGTAAGCTTTAATAAGCATACTGTTAAAGAATTGCCAACATTGAAAGCCTTTCTGTTGTTGCCATGCAGAGAATACTTGACTAGATAATGTATAAGGCTTGGGTATTAAAGGACAGGATTCCATTATTTTAAAAAGCTCATTACACTTGTTGGAGACTTCCAGTCATCTCTACAGACTTTACCCGTAAACTAAACAGAATGCCAATCATGTGTGGTCCATAACCTGTACAGTAATCCTTTAAGCAATGTATCTTGAGCTTGTTTCTTGTTTGCTTTTCATTTTTTACTTTTATCATGTTTCTTGTTTGCTTTTCATTTTTTACTTTTATCATGTTTTCCCCATGAAACAAGTTGTCAGGCAGCAGGTCTTTTTTGGATAAGAAACATTTTTACAAGTGGGGGCATCACATAGATTTCTACTTTCAGCATGTTGCTTGGTACTTTAATAAAGCTGAATATATTATAATTAGAACTGCAGTGCAAGGAGAAGTGGTTTGAGTTGAGTGCTTCTGGTTTTTCTTATACTTGATTTTGACTGGCATTCCAGTAATGTATTTAAAAAGTAATTCATTTTTTCATGCCTCACAACCTTTTGTTTCCATCTAGATATTAAGTAAGCTGTCATGCAGCCAATGCATTGAAATATTTTTATTCTTCTACACTTATTTTTGTCTTGATTGGACTTTCATAATGATGGTTTGCCACCCAGGGCAGCGTATTTAATTAAAGTTATTTTTTTGTGGTTTTGTGCATAGCTCCTCCCCTTTATGGTTGACCACACCCCCTCCCTTTGACCCCACCCATTCAGCGTCTCCTGCAGCCCCCCTGTGATTTGAAGTCACCAGCCGCCACTGTCTAGAAGCATTCCTGCAACACTATTTTAATTGGATAATTAGGCTGGTTTCTGTTTCTCTGCCTTTCATAGCCAGTGTTTTAAACAAGTTGTACTTGTTTGTTCAAGCTGTTCAAAATTGCAGTGTGATAGGCCTTCTGCCATTTGCTCTGCTGTGATACTGGAAAAATATGTGCTTATTTACAACTGTTTTCTGTACTTCTGTTTTAATATATATCTGTGTAATCTGTGCAGCTGTTTTTTGTAATCATTGCAACTGTTTTTAGTCTCCTTTCTGTTGTCTGCTATTGCTGAATATTATATTACTGTTTGTGACCTTTGGAGCTTATAGTGAAATCTTTTGTCTAGAGAGGCCTAGCTGTTTCTTTGTGGCAGAAAGAATCAGTCTGGTTTGATCTAGCTAGAAGCATTCCTGCAACACTGTTATTTTATCAGTAGTCAAAGTCTCTGGCTTTTTTGTCCTTAAAGTCATCTGAGTGCAGAGCATGTTGTGATATTCTCCAAAGTGTTCTGCATAGCCCTGCATGTGGCCTGTTGCTCTCCTGGAGCAAAGCCATTGATGAACCATGTGCCCGGGAAAGCAGAAATTAAATGCAATGATGAGTATACAAAGAGGAGATAAGCATGCAAGTACTGCATTTTTTTGATGGCTGAAGGCTGTCACTGATGCAGGGACTAACATCTCTTGAAAACACACACATGCAATAACATGAACAGGAGCGCCGCAATGGTGCAAATTGTATGACCTCTGGAATGTGTTCCTGCTCCGTGATCCATCTTGCCTACTAGTGCTTGGTTCACACCTCATGTTCCATGCAGCCTGCTACAGTTATTTCGATAATGTCTACTTGGAAGCAAAATTTGTACCACTAGTCCCAAAAATAGAAGGACTATACCTAAGCGTTTCAATATTTTTCTCCATAGCATGCAGTGCATTGCCTGGGACTAGGACAAACCAGGTCACTGAAGCCACTTGTAAAGGCATAAAAACACTGTACCAAAATACTGGCTGATATTCCCCAAGACCATCTTATGGAGCAAGGCCCCATGCCATACCTCTCAACTGTCCAGATTTTTGCAGATTGTCCAGATTTTTGTCTCATATTTTTTGTGTGTTTCTCATTAAATTTGGAGTTTTCTGTCAAACCACCAGGATTTAGTCACTATATTTTGACAGACATTTGAATTTCTGATGTTACATCCTTCAAAAAATGCATGCTAACACAAAACCTACGATTCTACCAACTTTATATGTTTATAAGAGCAATATTTAAAATCTGTCCCTATTTTCTGGGCCTTTGTCTCCCCATTATTTTTGGCTTTGTCCAGATTTCTCATGCTAAGAGGTGGGCCCATGCTGAAGCAGTTAGGTGTCTGAACCATTTTGTATAACCAACCATTTATATGATACGAAAAAACAAGAAAGTCACACCACCAAAGGCAGACCAATCAACGTAAAAAGCATGCTAAAGAACAAGTCTGCCACCAAAGCTGATGTAGATTAAAACAAAACAAAACTGTATTAAAATAATTAAAATTCTGGCTCAAGTACTTCAAATCACACACCCACTAGGAGATGAGCAGAACAACTCCGCTAGTGGGTGTACCTGATTTGAAGTACCTGAATGGAAGCTACTTGTTCAATTGCAATTGGCTCTCTGATGTTCTTAAATGGGTGTTTTATGCCTGACTACTAAGGATCTGAAAAAGACTTATACCGAAAGTGCTTATCCAAGTCCAAGTCAGAATTTTAATTATTTTAATAAAGTTTTGTTTCGTTTTAATATACATCAGCTTTGGTGGCAGACTTGTTCTTTTGCCTGATTTATATGATACAACTAAAAAAAATGTGTTATTTATGTCTTATAACTGTTTTATTGTTTTTGTCCATTACATGCAGGCCTCACTGGTTACGACTGAGCAGAGATAGCTTTATTTCCATTACTTATGTCATTTCATCTGATTTTTGTTATGTAGTAGTGATACTTAATCCTTCAGCATCTGAATGATTGCTAATCCTCTGGTTTCATGATTTACTTCACAAAGCCAAGGATCATCACCCATACATAGAATCATAAGTGGGAACACCTAGTTGCTTCCACTATACTTCACATATTTTCTGAGAACCCATGATCATTGGAGATTTTCCTCTACTATTCTCCTCAAAGACATTCACTTAGATACGCATCTATGCACATTAAGGCTTAGCTAAAACACAGCATTCATAGAATTATAGGATCTCTCAAACTGCAGCTAAGTATTTGTACACAGTGCTGTAGCCTTGACTTCAGCATCAGGCACCTGCTGAGAATCCTAAACTTTTTACATGGAATGAGAATCAGGCTGTCCCTTTCTTTGACCCACATGTGATCAGCATGACCTGGTTCCAGAACCCATATCACTGACAGTTCAGATGGATGCCTGACCTCAGTTTCACAAGTCTGTCTGTAACAGTCTAAGATTGAGAATGTTAAGGGTTACAAGTCACCATTTATACTCAGTCTGGGATGAGGATCAAAGCATATAGTGAAAAAGCAGTATGTAGGCAAAACCAGGTATAATGCCTACAGCAGAATTGCTTTGGTTAAGCTAATAAGGGTTCTGAATGTATGTTACTACTTGAGCATTGAGTGGCTTGAAGTAAAAAATAAAATGTGAATAAAGCTTAAGGAGTAGAGTTCTTAGGCCGGAGTCCACTTATATTCTGTTGAGTTGATATTGACTGTATAAGTCATTAAGTTAAACACCAGTATACAAGTTAACAATTGTAAGGTAGTGTTTTGATTTACTCAGTACAGAAGTAATGATTTAATAAAAATAATTTTAGAAAGACTGAGTAGCTGCACATTTTGTTTCTCCAAAACTGGAGGGAGTGCTCAAATTTTCCTGTGGATATTTCTTTCTACATTTCAGGAGTTACAGAGTTGATTTATTCAGATGTAGAGCATGTTGAAAAGGATGGTAAAATCTATACGTTTCATTTTTGCTGTTGTGTTTTTGTAGGGGTAGGCAAATTCTGCAGTAAGTGTGCAAAGTTGTATTCTACACTGTCACTGTCTCCTTGTCACTTAAAAGTAGGCTCAGATTTAACATCCCAGCATGTAAGAACTAGTAGGACAGCAATAATTTCAACTAAGCTAATACTGTTCAGTTTATGATTCAGCATAGTTATATTTCTGTCTTCCTGCCACCCCTTGGGATATGTCCACAATTCAGCTGAAGTAGCTGGGGTCTCCCTCGAGCAAAAAGCATAGACATCTTTATGGCTTACATCTGCCCCATGAATCAAGATTTGCTATTTTTAAAATAATCTTATTACATGCTTTATCAGTAGGACACTTCTGGTAATTGGCATTGTTAGAATAAAGCTGAGTGGATTGGAAGCACAATTATTCTGTTTTATCAAATTGGTATTAGGATGCCTGAGAATGAAGCCCCAGTGACGTCCTCATGGATTTCAGATGGCTTCCTCTGCTTGAATGCTAACTTCTCCTCTGAGAACACGTTCAAGTTTTAAAAATACTACATGTCAAAGTATAACTCAATTGCTTTCTTTTGTGTTTCACTGCAGTAGATCAGCAGTGCCATATGCTCTACACTATATCAACAAAAAAGTAATTCACAGTCCTGATCATGGAAACAAATGTCTGCAGGACATTCAGGACCTCATGTTCCCATCTACTTTCAAAATTTTTAAAAGACTGCTTTTAAAAGAGGAGAATGTCATGCTGACATTCATTCTTTGCAGTTTCTCCCATCTCATTATTTCATTTCTTAGATTTTGTCTCATGCTTTGAATGTAGATGTTGTCTGTTTTGTATCTGTTGCAAGTGCAGGGCCTTCTGTGTAAACTACAGTATCATTTAGGACTGCATGCCACCTTGTATAACTGAGTACTCTATGAACTGTTGGCTAGTTAGTTTTACAGACTGTCCTTATGTCTAGCATATACCCTCACTTACCTGCTGCTTTGACTTCCCCGTTGCACATAAAAACATCAGTGGCTTTTATTGCTAGCTGTAACCACTATCCCATGCTTTCTCACACAAACTGAATATTTCTCATGAGTTAGCCGTGTGTGGTCTCTCAAAAACCAAACACATAAATTAAACTCTATAGTGTATTGAAATAAAGTGCCTATGTATATTGATTTTATGCCCTGGAGGTATTTGTACTGGCATTTATGACATGCTTTTATGGACCCACAATGTCTTCTTTTGCTTAACAGTCATGATCACGATGGGTAATGAATCTGTCATCAGAATTCTGATGTTTCACTTTTAACAAAATCCCACTGTGTTTTCCAAATACTTAATTTCCAATCTTTGTTGACCTCATTGTTGCAAATTAATGTTTTGTTTCTAAAATATTCAGCTTTAACAAGCAAAATATAACCGATTAATATATACATAGATTAGCCATATCCAAAGTTAATATTTATTATGAGTGCATTGTATAATGAATCATCAAACCATAACATATAAACACATAAGTCTGTGACAGAAAACTGTACCTTTAGTCCAGTTAACAGTCAGAAAGGCATACTATTCACAACTCTGCAACTTGTAAGGTTAGAGTAGTAACTCTTATATTTTTAGTATGGACAACCTCACTCTGTCATATGACGAAAGAGGAACTGTGGCAAGAGGTAAAACATTATGTTACTACTGAGATCCCAGAGGTTAAAATATTTGTAAAATCTACTTTCATTAATTAAAAGTAATGTTCTCTAAGCTGTCTGCTGTTAATGGCATAGTACTAACATAGGGTTTTCAGTAAGTTTTGACTGATTTCCTGTAAAATTTTCTCCAGTTTGCTGTGCCACAAACCTGAAAAAACAAAATGGCCACCATCGGCTGGATTTTCAGTGTTGTCATAGTGTCCCACCCATATTATGTTTAGGATAATTAATTGTCAACCTTTGTTATTTAAGGGACTGCCTTTGTCCTAGTTGAAGGAGCATGTTTCTACATTGGATTAACTAAAAACAACTCACAAACTACTGTTTTGGGCATGAAAAATACATCATTTCTTTTCCTTAGATTTCACTACAGGTGTGCGCCGCTTAATGTCCTTCTGTATTTACTTCTGTGTTATACTAGAGATCAGAGATCAGGCCTGGGAACACTGGTGCTTAACAACCCACCCCCTACTCTAGACAGTCATTCCTTGAGTTGCCCAATAAGGTCAAAAAGCAAATAAAAGAAGATAAAACCCAATATTATGAGTCTGCGCTAAACTCCTCCCATCACAACCCTAAGCAGTTCTGGTCCACAATAAACTCCATTCTCCACCCGGGTAAAGTAGGTACCCCCCACCAACCACTCCCCCTTCCTCCAGCAGTATTGCTGACTCATTCAATAAATACTTTACTGAAACCACTCTGTCTTTGACTAAACAACACAACCCTCTATCCACCCTCCCTACATCAAAACCAGATGCTCTGCCCACAGTCTTTTCTTTTTCATCAGTGCCTACCTCCTATATAAAAAAACTTCTATTAAAACCTAAACCTACAAAACTTGCAGCTGACAGTCTCCCCTCTGAATACCTAAAAATAGCAACGGAAGACCTAGCTTATCCAGTCTCTATCTTAATTAATCAGTCCTTATCAGAAAGCCATGTCCCCACACTGTGAAAAATATCCCACATCATTCTCCTCCATAAAGGTGGCTCCTCCACTGAACATTCCAGGTACCGCCCCATAGCCATCCTTTCTCCACTTTCCAAGATACTTGAGAAATGCATCCATTCTCAAGTCTTAGACTACCTCCTCTCCAGCTCCAAAAGCCAAACAAAGTAGTTTATTCACTTAAAACAACAAAATGAAGCACTTTTCGTTTGATCATACAAACTTGATCAGATATATATATATATATATATATATATATATATATATATATATATATATGATGATGAAGTTTGTATCACTGATCAAATGAAAAGTGCTTCATTTTATTGTTTTAAGTGAATAAACTATGTTTTTTTGGCTATCATTCATTTCCAGAAGCTTTTTCATCGTGTTCCAGTTGTGAGTTTGTGACATTCCTGAAGTTTCTGTATGACTTCAGGCCATACCACAGCACTACTACTGCCTTGCTCTATTTCACTAACGCTATCCTTCATCATAAAAATAATGGCCTGTTCTCTGCTATATTTCTGGATCTGTCCAAGACTTTTGACATGGTCTCACACAAACTACTAATCTCTGTTCTCACTAACCTCTCCTTTTCCCAATCAGCTACTGATTAGTTTCACAGCTATCCAACTGGCCGCCTACAGTCAGTTGTCTGGCATAATGACCTATCTCCTTGACTTCCTGTAACACTCGATGCTCCCCATTCTTGGTCCCCTACTATTCTCGCTCTTCACCAATGATCAATTCACAGCCACCAAGCATGCCTCTCTTATACAGTATGCAGATGACGCCACACTCATCTGCTCAGCCCCAACTATACCTGAACATCACAAGATCACACAGGAAGCCTTTTCATCTGTAGAAAGCTGGCTATCTAATGCCCAGTTATTACTCAACCAGAGCAAGACTAAACCCCTTATCTTCCAACCCACTAAATCTAACCCAATTATCCACCACTTTAATATTCTAGCCAAAGACAATACCGTCATCTCTCCAACAGAACACACCAAACTACTTGGTGTTGAGACTGATAATCTCAAACTTGACACTCACATTCTCTTACCATAAAAAAGGTTCAAAAAAATTAGGTGCATTGTCACCAAGGCAGCCAGAATTTCTGCTGCCAATTCCCATCTAATCTCTACTTTACTCTACGCCTATCCTATACTTACCTACCTTAGATAAACAGACCTAAACAAGCTTGAGTCTTTTTACAATAAAATTGCTAAGCTTGCCACTGGTGCATCTTATCGCAGCCACCACTGTATCTCAGAGAACTTGACTGGCTTGAACTCCCTCCACGTCTTCTCCTGAATCAACTCTCTCTCTCGCCCACAAGTTAGTAAACTATCCTCTTAAAGTCCCATCCCTTCAAAACCTTCTCCAGCCCTACTGCTCAAATAGACCACTCGGCTCCAGCAGCAAAAATTTACTTCTAGTGACCAAACTCAAGAACGCAGCTGGAGAAGCACTATTGTCCTGCTTCATATCCAGAATATGGAACAATCTTCCCCCATCTATAACCACACTACCTTCTTGCAATCACTTCAAGACTGCACTAAAAACTCAATTAAAAAGTCTCTGGTTATGGCCATGCACCAGTCCTGACTAGTAACCTTCCTTTTTACCTCCACTTCCTCTCCTCTCATCTAGCCACCCTGCCTCACACCGTCTGATCATTGCATTCCTTCATCTGCAGGCTCTGGCTCACCCTTTACCCTCCCCTTCCCTCCTCACTCAATCTCTCAAACCTGTTATAACATGCTTAGCTACCTCACTTCATCTCAACTCCAAATACAGTACTTATCCAACTGACTTACACCTAGCATCCTCTCACTACCACGTATACTACTCACTCAGTCTCCTCTCTTACTCGTCTGTCTTCCCCTTCCATCCCATTAGCCCTTCTACCTTGTTCCACCTTCATGTGGAGCATCTGCTTTATATCTGTTTGAGTTTAGTGCAATATTTGTATATAAGATTAAGGTTTATGAGTTTAGAACAGTATCCATTTGAGCTTAGTACTATCTGTATATACATCCTACCTTTATTCCTAGCCTCTAGCTAGATATTGGTATACCTGTTCATTACTATGTTTCATATTGTATGTATAGCTAATGTTTGCTGCAGTATGTATTGTTTGCTATTGTGTGTATATTCAATTGTTCTTCATGTACTCTGCTGCTCATTTATTGTTCTGTGGAACTTTTCTCCCTGGGCCTTCGCTGAAAAAGGACCTGTGTCCATTTGGAATTTCCCAGTAAACAAATGTAAATAAATAAATAATAAATAAAATACTAAGTGAATGTAAATGCAATCAGCCATTATTCAGATGGACGTTAAGTGAAGCACAATACAAAGTATATGGTGTTCGCTTAGTGTCCACACCGCTTAACATTCTATGGGATAAAACCTTTCCCGGATGTTAAGCTGCATATACCTGTATGCCTATAGGCAAAGGGAAACTTATGGTCCATTTTGAATATACCCTTCCAGTAATATTTTTCAGTAGCCTAAATGAATTTCAGATCTCTTCAGTCCAGAAATAATTATATCTGCAGATTTTTAATCTTGACCCTCCCCCACCCCCAAGAAGAAAACACCACTGTTCAGTACTCTGTGCTTAGCACTGGCTTGACCTCATGCTAGGCCCACTCTTCGTCAAATTCCTTAAATATAAAGTCTTCCCATTTCTTGTAGGGAAACACTTTCACAGACAAAAACTTATTATGCACCCCTGTCCCTACTGAGCAATACCTCATCTCTTCAGATACCCCTGCACAATAAGCAATATACATCAAAGCTTGTGAGTTTCAGGCTCCAAACTATGAGAATCTCTTCCATCCTCAGTAAAAATCAAGGCCACTACTCATAAGCATTGTATACAGTTATGTAAGGCTGGTACATGGTAAAATTTGTGTACCATGCCCTTGCACAATTCATAAAATTTCCTCATATCCCATATACATATTGTGGAGAAGGGCATGCACAAATGTATACCTGGAAGGTTACAAGTATGTACTTGGTATACAAATGGGGATCCACACCCTCGTCTGTGATTTTCAAACAAGTGAATGGTGGACTACCTTGTGTAGTAAAGAAGGGAAGTTACAGTTCTGCAGTGGCAGACAAGCTGCTCAAAATATAGAAGCACATCACTCAACCTGCAAGAAATTGTGAGAGGTTGACCAGTGTAACATAGCTGAGTAACAGCGTCAACTTTCCTTGCAAAGACGTTTCTTGTAAGTAGGGAGAAGAACTAAGGAATGCAAGGGCTCATGTCTGGTACTGTTGCAGTACAGACAAGCATACAGCCGTAGTCATATGTGCCCCACCCCAGCAGTGCAATGCTGTTGTGCTCCTGCCAGTGGGAGTAGCTTCTGCACTCAATCCCTTCATTAGCTTTATACGCTAATGAGATGACCTCTGCTGTCATGGTTAACAGGGGTTGAATGTTTTATTGATTGAACCCTACCATGACTGAGAAAGTTTGAGGTCATAAGGTTATAAGCTGCCCTTCCTCCTACTACAGACACTGAAGCTGGGATAGGATATGCACCAGACTGAGAGACAGTTTTTTTTGATGAGTGGGTATGTGTGTCTTTGAGATGTATCTTTGAGAGCACACCTGTTTGTTTCTGCATGTAACAAGAATCGTGTGTGTGTGTGTGTGTGTGTGTGTGTGTGTGTACGTACATACGTACAGGGAAGGGGAAGCAAATGCTCAAGATGTAGTTTCCAGTCCATGTGTGGGTCATGTCCAAGTTTCTTTAGTAGAACCCACTGTGAGCAGGCATAGAAGTAGAGCCTTTAGCCTCTATGAATCAATTTACTGCTATGCCAGTGGACTACATGCTTCTCCAATTCAGTGACTGCACCTCTTTTTCTCTTATGCTCTTCTCTAAGGTTACCACCCTTGCCTTGAGTAAATTGTGATGAAGTTTTTATTTCCTGTTCCATAATGCAACTCCTTCCTAATTGCTAAATAGTCACATAACAGCTTTTTATTGAATCTGCATTTTTTAATAATGTTGTCTCTATTTTGCAGTTTATGATATTTCTACTTTTTGGAGAGTGCTGACTCCTGGGCTGAGCCTGTCATGGGTTCATGTGGAGCAATGCTGTATCACAACAAACAGATTTAAATAAATAAATAAGCAAATTGTTCAGTACTCTTTCTATTAGCATATGTGGCAAAAGGCCCTTGTATGGACTATGATTATTGTGCCATGTCTTACTGCACTTACAGGAGCACATTAACACATATATTCCATAATACTTCATATGTAATGTGCATCTGGTTCTTTACATTACTTCAGCATTATGGAGAACATAGCTATGCTTAGATTCATAGTGTTCTAAACTGCAAAACAGCATTTATATTGGATGGACTTGTAAGCAAAATAGCATTCGCACTGGTTACACAACAAAAGCAATAAATAGATTTTAGAATTAATAGTCGCTGACCTCGGTTTGACAATAAACTTGGATCAATAAAGGCTTAGCCATTGAGGAAATGACCATCTGTCTAAACAGGCTGTTGGCATTCTTATTGGTTTTCTTTCTGTTTGATTTCTCTTTTCTTTATTTATTTATGTTTATATTTATTTTTGTTGACTAGGAAATTTACAAGTATACACCTCAACTATGAGATTGTACTAAAATTAAAACAACAAATGGCCATAATAATTTATTTTTACCCCCCCCCACACACACACACAGATATAACTACCATCAATTACAGCCAATTGTATGATTGTGATTGTACACCCCAGAGATCTGATTGTGATCAGATAAATAAAAAACATAAATTGTTACACAAGAATGTTATCTTCCCAAATGAATGCTGTCTGAACACAAATGTCAGGGATATTTATATTGCCCTTATATATTTTGAAAGTTACTAGAATAATAGGTGTTGCATTAACATACCTTTTTCTAAAGGCTATTAAGGCTATTTGCCCCCAAAAAAGCTTTTCAAGGAGTAAACCAACATTTCAGGCAAAATCAGTGGTATTTTGGGAAAACAAGAGCAGTTCAGAGCCTCTACCCCTACATACATGCATCCATTTATACACTGACACACACACACACACACACACACATATATATATATATATATATATATATATATATATACATATACATATATATATATATATATATATTTATGACACACATAAGTGCATTCTCACACACATACACACACACTCGCTCTTATTTGATTAAAATGCTTGCCTTCCAACAGAAAAATAACTGACACCTGAACGATTAACAGTGAAGAAAAGGAACAAAAAAACCTTGCTCCAGTGCTGGTAATTTGTTTATTATCATTCTCAGGCTGCCTCAGAGTGAGCCAGCTTGAGCCAATAGAAGTGGCTCCATGCTGCCTCATTCACTAGCCCAATGAGATGCTTTTTTGTGAGATTTCTGTCTTTGTAAAGGGCAGAAATTACTGTAAAAAGGCATGATTGTGTTGTTCCCAATATGGAACAGACTTAATGCTGGGCTTTTTAAAGCAGCCTTGAAACTGTAAACCAACCTTTAAAACAGTAAACCAATTTCTTTTCCTTTTGTGGGGGTCCCTGAAGGTCTCAGGACTCCGTGCATGTGCAGAGTTCCAGTAACATTAATGATAGCAGGGAAATTAAAATTTAATTTTTTAAGAGAAAAAAGTTAAAGTGTATTTTTTTTTAATTGGGGGCAGCAGTCCAGCAGCCAGTATCGCTAGCCATCCCTATCATAGCCATTTGAACAACGAACAATCTGACCATCCTTGACTTCATATTCTTTTGTAAAACAAATGGTTCCTCAATACTCTGTTAAAGGACCTTAACCTTTATCACCAAATAAATAGGACAAATTGGCATGATAGAATCATATCCCACTGTATCCCATACCTCTACAGCAAACTTCCACTACATGTCAAGCAGAGTAGAACCTTTACCCCTTCAAGGTAAACCTAGGTAAGTAGATGGGCAGTATCAAACTCGCTGCTGGTCAGTCTTCTGCTGCCTTCTCCGCACTGGATGAAACTTATGAATATGTTTTATTGATTGGGGTTGTAATGATGTGTAAACTGGCTGCCTAGTGCTTATCTGTGAATGAATATGACTTCAATTTTTAACTGAAATCTAACATTTTAAATCATTAGTGGTTACTTCATTTAAAGTAAAACAATGTGCTTTAGTGAAGATATATGTATCTGGATGTATGTCAGAAGCTGAATACAATACTGTATATCAAATATGATAGCAGATTGCACTGCATTTACATCACTGGCAAAATTTAGGCTGGGAGTTTTCTTTTACCCACCTTTCCATCTCTCTTATTACATTAATTATTTTCATACACCTCTACCAGCTATTTCTCTCTATTTTGCCACCTGTCTCACCCTCCAGGTTCAATCCTATATTTTCATGTACTCTTCTACCATTTCCCCATTCATGCCTAATTGCTGTCTTTACAAGGTAAAACCCCAACGACCTTACAGACGCATAATGCCAATTGATAATCTCTCAAACACTTTCCTTAGCATGCTGTCTAACTATTTTGTCTGCCACTTCAACATATTCATTAAAAATATTTTGCCCCTTTCTCGTCCATGTCAGGAACTCACCATCCCTATTTAGGCCCACTACTGGCAAATAAGAATCCACAGTCTACTGACTGACACCAGCAATAAACTCACATATGCTACTAGGAGACGATGTATATTTCCATCCGTACTCCAGGAGATAATCAGTCAAAACACAGGACCACCTCAACTGAGCCCTCAATTACAGAACCCAATCCAAAAAAATAAATAAATAAAGCCAGAGATTCACTCTCTAAGAACTGGAAAAGGAACCTTAACAATGTCGAGCTACACCAAACATTTCTAAGTTTAAGGAATGAGACAAGAATTGCAACAAATACTACAAGAACCCTATACCTTAGAAACAGGAAGCAAACTGGACTAGACCCAATCAGCTTTGGAAAGAAAGAAAACACTTAACAGGGACATTAAATAACTCTTCAGCTACCAAGAATGAACTGAATCACTCCACCTTTACTAATAATTATGATCACTTTTTGCCATATACCACAGCCAACATAACTAAAGCCTTTCCAACAATTTACTCCCTCACCATTGAAGAACAAAAACCTTCATCCCCTGACCTGTACCCTCTGGCCTGTTATGCAGCAACATTTCACTTCTCTGAAATTTCAATAAAACATACCAACTCCCTACTTTTAAAACTCACCCATTCTGCATCTAAATCCATCAATCTTCATCCCATCATCATAAGGCTTCTCGCCAAAAAAAATATTGCTAATTCCCTTAACCCCTTACTCATATCTTTAACTTCTCTCTCATCTCAGACACTGTTCCAAAAGCATTCAAGCATATGGTTATAATCCCTCTACCTAAATTCACTTCTAATGAGTTGAAAGATTATAGACCTATTTGTACCCTGGGTCCTGTTGCCAAAGTATTTGAAAACTTTTATACAAGCAATTACATCAGCACATTAGCAGCTACGGCTTCTTATGTGATTGACAGCATGGCTTTCACAATGCCTTCTTTACCTTTATTGCCCTAGTAATGGCCAGTGATATTTATTGCAAAGTGAATGAGGGATGTATTACTGCAGGTCTCTTTCATAACATGACAAGGGCTTTTGAAATGGTCAGCTATGCCCTTCCTCTCAACAATGATCCGATGGTTTCAGTTATCTAAAGGACAAAACATTCCAAGCTATATCAATATCTCATCCTCTTCTGCTGGTAAACATAAAACAGGTGTACCATAAGAATCGGAGCTAGAGTCTCGCCTCTTCTCTTTCCTTCTTGCCTCTTCATTAATGATCTCCCCTTAGAATTACTAAATAATAATGAATGCACATAATAAGCTGTTCCTGCAATCCAGTACTAGCCACTCTGACCTGCAAACCAAGTTACAGGACAATTTCACTCAGTTATGCATCCAGCCCTGTACTAATAAACTAGTAATTAACCCCAAGAAAACCAATGTCATGGTCTTTGCCTTACACAGGAAGTTACCCACTATTCCAACTATTCTCTTAACAGATCTTAATAAGAACATAATACCTAATATCACTGAACAGAGGTGCTTAGGCATAATACTCAACTCTCTTACAAGATTAGTCACCTCCTTTCACCTGCTGCATGCAGGGTCATTGCTAAAAGTATTTTAGTACCCTAACTTGAATATGGCCTCCCTTTTCTCTCTATACATTTAGCCCACAGTACTCACAGAACAGACTATTGCGAATAGAATCTGCAGATTCATTCTATTAGCAGGGCCCCAGATATACCATTGCAATTTGCTAAAAATTGCAAATAGCTTTCAGTGCCTCATAGGGCTACTTTTCTTCTAGGGACTCTAATTTACAAGGTGCTAAAACACAGTAACTGCCCCCCTTTAAGAGTGAAATTAAATTTAAAAGACAATCCTGATGTACTCAGAAGTGCACAGTTTCAATCTAATAAGACCTCCTTTATAAACTGCAGTAGGTGAGAGAGCCTTCTTTATACTGGGTCCTGATACCTAGAACCACCTGCCTACAAACATGCAAAATCTAGAAGCCATTAAAGATTTCAAAGATGTAGTTAAAGAGCATCTCTTTACTGAATACACATGCAACTACTGTCATGAAAATGGTTAGGTAATTTACCATGCCATATCATGAATACCAAAATATATTTAATAAACTTTTTTCATCCTGTTAATGTGGCCTCTTATTAGCAAATATTCCACATGTATTTAGGAGTTTATGCATTTTATATATATATATATATATATATATATATATATATATATATATATATATATATATATATGGTTTACTATTAAAATTACGAAATTCAAAATAAATTTCATACCTAAATGTTGATGATTAATGTTGAATCTGCAGATTTACAACTGTTCAGTTAGTCATAAATCTTCAGTAATTGCCGAAAATGTTGAATTCAACATTTTATGGCAATTAACGACAATGCCATCCTTGCCGTAAATCCCAAACTCCTACAACTAACATCCCGTTTATGCAGTGGGGCAAGCCCCCCTGCACTCCCTTGTAGGGGGCTGCACCCCCCCCAACTATATATTCCAACTCTGAGATCGCACTACGGTGAGGAAAGGGATGTGTTTCCCTAACCGCACTGTATAGCGATCTCTGTACATCCCTTCGAATGTTTATATTTGCGAATGCACAGGACATTCGCAAATATAACATTCAAACATTTGGAATGTACTCATATGAACTATTCAAACATCTGTAGTTCAAATAATTCATAGGAGTACATTCTAAAGTTGAGATTTCAATAGTAAACATATATATACATATACTCATATATCTTGCACTCCCAGAGCAGAGGAACAGAGAGAAAAATGTGTGTTGCCTTCTCCTCAGGAGACTTTGGACAAATTCCTACTGAGCCCATCTAGGAAATGGTTGTACAGGAGGAGACACATAGACTGCATTAGGCATCCCCCTCCTCCTCTCCAGACATGGATTTTAAAAAGGGGTGCCTAGATTGGTGTAATTTTTGAGAAAATGTAAGAGAGGGGATCAAGATACATCAACCACATCTTTTCTGAGGAAGAGATCCTTCAGTAATCCTAGAGGTCATCATACCCAGCAGCCTTGGTAATGCCACTGCCAGATAAGCTAATAGATATAGTGTGTTCAAAGGGTTTTATGGAGCCTGATGTCACAAAGGCAATACTCAGCCTGACAGAGTGTTGTAGGCCCACAAGTATAGTCCATACTGGAGTAAGGCACCTGGCTTGCACTCCATTGATCTATCATTGGCCATCAAATGTAAAGTCCCTGAGGACACTCAGGCCTTCCATCCACTGAACATGGATTCACAGATGATGGCTAGATTAAGAAAGCATATATGTTCAATTACCTTTTCCACCAGCGTGACGAATTATTTGGTGCATATAATCAGGTTGCAGAGAGAACTAGCTAATAAGACCCTGGAAACTCTGTTGCCCACTGGTAAACTCTGTAAACAGTTGGGAACCCAGGTGGTTACCTTTAAGTCTATCAAAAAACTGTCCATGCACCTCCTGCAGAATGCAGAGGATGCAGAAGCTCACTTAGCAGGCTTAGATATCACAATGATGTGTTAGGCCTGGTTGCATTTGACTGTTTTTTGCAGAATACTTTATGGCTACCTTCATCAGTGCCTCTGTTATTGATACTGACTTTTTGGACAGAAATGAACAGATGAGTTGCATTGTTGTGAGCATGACTGAAAATGCTCACAGCTGTTTGAGTGAAGCTTTCATCATCCCAAAGATCACATCAGAGAAATTAGAAAGTTGATGAAAACATCTGGTTTAAGAAGTCCCAGCATCTGAAGCACCAGCAGTAATTTAACAGGAGTTCCTAGGGTAAAGGGTACTTCTCTAATAACTACTGCTAAAGATGCTGAGGTTGACAGCACCAACAAGGATTCCATAGTCCCTCCCAGGAACCAGGCAGTATGAATCCTGAATGGTTGCCAGACTGTTGTATTTTGGAGGCAGTCGGAAAGGACTCTTTCTGCATTCCACAGCATAGCTGGCCATCACATACGACAGATGAATCAGGGAGATCATATCCAGAGGCTTGACAGTACTATTTTGCAACAACATATGCACTCCACGTCTCACATACCTGTGGTGCCACCCCATCAGGGAAGGCTAGTTCAGCAGGAGGTGAAAATCCTATTGTTAAAGAGATTCACCCTCTTGACTAGAGAGGATCTGGATTTTACTCAGGATTCTTCTCGGTGTCCAAAAAACACTCAGGATCTCAGACAGATTCTAGACTTCAGTCTGAATCAGTACATAAAGATAGAATCGTTCTGGATTGTTTGGTGAAGTCCATCCTGAGAGGTTTGCAAGCAGGAGGCTGAATCTGCATTTTGGATCTCCAAGACACTTAGCTACACATTAAGATAGCCAAGCCATCCAGGACATTTCTTTGTTTTTATGTGGGAGATGGTCATTACCAATTTAGAGCCATCACATTTGATCTCACCAAGCACAGCAGATGTCTACCAAGTGCGTTGCACCATTTACTGCTCACATGTGACTATTATGAATAAAAATCTTTCCTTACCCAGATGACTCGCTCATTGCTGTACCTTTAGTGGAGAAACTGATACTTGCAAGACAATACTTACCCCAGCTGTGCCTCTATTGGGAATCACTATCAGCCTCACAAATTCATTGTTGTAACCATCCCAGTTTCTTACATTCATTGGGTGCCACTTAAACACAATACAACAGCTGTCTTCTTACTCCTGGACAGAATACAACAACAATATAAGCTGAATTAAATCTCTGCCATAAGCCAAGATTATTTGCAGCCTCAGTTTTCAAGATTCTTGGCATTAAAGTGGCCACCACACAAACTGTCCAACATGCCAGATTTAACATTAGAATTCTTCAGTGGGCAAGCAACACAATCAATGGAAAAAAAACTAAAACTCTCAAATACTTGTTTGAAACACCTATGTTGGTGGACAAAGCCAGAAAGTCTGACTTCATGATGAACATTTGGTCAGCCTATTCCAGCAGCCACTCTAACCATTGATGTGTCCTTGCTAGGAAGTGAGCACTTTTATATGCAGGGCAGTTCAAAGGGCATGGACCACAGCCAAGGCCAAATTAAACATTAGTTTTTTGAAGATGAGAGTGCTTTTCCTTGCACTGAAGGCATTTTAATACCTACCCTCCCAATGTGTAACATCCATCTGCTCAGACAACATTGCAGTGATGCAGCACAATAGAAATCATGTGGAAACAACATCCTACCCCCTTTGGGAATTAGCTATATCCTCAATATCTCTTTCTAATAACAGCTCATATCCCAGTGATATCCAGTGTGAAATTATTAATGGCTGCGGTGCAACAGGTAGCAAGCTCACTCTTGGTCCAGAATGCTTTGGGTTCTATTCTCACACTAGGTAAATCAATTGCTGATACTGCAGTACAGCATAAGAGGGTACTGTGCTCCTGAGTGTGCAATCCTTCTGAAGAGATGTTAAAACCAAGGTCCCTTCTGTTTCAGTGGTGGTAGCTCGTGTTCATAGGTGGTTACTAGGCTAATGACCATAAAGACCTTTTTAAGCCTAGCCATGCATCCCAAATCTCTGACAAGTTCTGATACCCTTGATAAGTGTAAGCATGGGCCTGGGAGATGAACCATTTACAGGTTACCTGTTTGTGTTAGAGACATAGGTGCCAAACCAGGGATGAACCTCTGGTTTCCCAACAAATTGTCCAAGTTGCACTTGAATTGGGTTAAGAAGGAATTCTGCTTCACATGAATGGGGAGCTGGTTCCATAGAGGGGGTAGTCTCTGCGATACATACCTATATCACCATCAGGTCCTATTGATATCACAGGCAAGGTTTAAGTCTTTAGAACGGGTAATTCTGGTATTGTTTGTTTTATGGATATGCAGGAGGTCCATCAGAGTGGATGTAAAGGATCCCACAGCACCTATTGAAAAGAGTAGGGCTTTTTATTTGTAAGTATATATATATATATATATATATATATATATATATATATATATAATATATAGAGAGAGATAGATATAGATATATATATGTGTGTGTGTGTGTGTGTGTGTGTGTGTGTGTGTGTGTCTGTGTATGTGTATTACAGATTATTTACATATTTACACTATTTACAAATACTTGTGTCTCAATACATTTACTTTGCATTTTTAAGTATTTCCCCGCTCTTCTACCCACAACCAAAACTATTTATTTTGCAATATCTTTTGCCAAACTCCATTTCCCAATATATTTCATTTCATTGAATCTCTCATTCCATATTATCCATGCATAATAAAAATAATTCTGTCCATCTTCTTTACTTCTTCTTGAATTCATTCTCATTACCAAGAATTATTGAAAATTCTATTGTTTTCTTTTATACTGCATATTAGCTTTTACAGGCAGTTTACTTATGGATAATCTCCACAAAAAGTTGCTACATTCCTTTATCATTATTATTATTATTATTGTAGTGTTTATATTTCCTTAATATAGCTTTTTTCTTATTCATTTAAAGATCTTTCCTTGGTCAACAAAGTTTTTAATTATATTAACATACCTTTCCTTTCTGTTCTTTTTTGTTACATTCTTTCTTATTTTTCATAATACAATTTTATTCTGATATTCTTTTATCTCTTCATTCATAATACTTTTACTTCTCTTCTTTCCTTCCATTCCTTCCCATACATCTTTGTATTTATAATACATTATCATTTCTATCAGATCTTTTTCTTCCTTTATAATACTTCTTATACTTTGTATAAACATAAAGATGCTGCATGCACAATAAGATTAAATAAACCTAGACCTCCTCGATCTTCTTTCATATATAATGTTCAGCCTTTAACTGGATTCAGTCTAGAACCACAAATACATGAAAATATTGACATCATTAGTTCTTTTACATATTTTACAGGTATCATATAAATATTTGCTACATACGCTATTTTCCCTAATATCATACTATTTATTTAATATACTTTCTTTCTGTACGAAAACCTATGTTTTCCAAAACATAAATATGTCCTTTATTTCTTTCATCACTTTGTCCCATTGTTTCTGTGTTCATTTTTCCCAAATTTTATTCCTAACACATCTATATACTTGTCATTAAATTCAACCCCTCCTATTTCACCTTTAAAACCAAATCTTTTACTTTTCCTTTATTTTTATTTAATCCAATTCTTCACGACTCCTAACTTTACATGTGTTCTTTCCATACATACTGTATTCTTTGTAATTATTACAATATCATCTGTATATGTTTACATTATTGGCAGTTGTAATTTTTTTACCATTTTATAACCTCAATTTCTTGATATTTTGTTAATTTCAATAACTATTATGTTCATAACCAATGAAAACATTATACTACTGGCTGCACACCCCTGTCTTATTCCACATTCTATTTTTCTTTCTTCCCCTATCTGTTCATATTTAGTTTCATATAGTTTTTCTCATACACTTATTGAATCACACTTAAAACTTTTCTGCTTGTATTGTATGTTTGCAAAATCCCCCACAATGATGCATGTTGTATGTTATCATATACTTTACTTATGTCCCCTATGATTATTTTTGTCTGCACTTTCTTATTGATAATGTCCTCAATTACGTCTCTTATTAGCCAGAATAATTCTTGACTTCTCTTTCCTTTTCTCCCAAATATATTTTGGTCATATACTTTCTCCATTTTGTATTGTAGTCTTTTTGCAATTATCCTCATAAATATTTTATAAGCTGTGTTATGTAATGTTATTGGTCTCCAATTCTTTAGCTCATCTCTGTTGCCTATTTAATATAAATTTTATCACTCCAGTGCAGATTTCCTTATATTTGATCCCTGTTTCGAGCCATTCATTTAGCACCTCAATAACCATTACTTTTTGCCAATCCTCCATTTCTTTGTACATGTTATATTTGAGTCCATCTATTCTTCTTGCAGAATCTGTGTTTATATCTTTCATAATTTCATTTACTTTGTTTATTCTTTTTTTCTAGATATTCATTATCTTCTTTGTTTAATTTCTCCTCATCATATTTTTTTTATATTCACCTCTTTAACAAATAAATGTAATACATGTTCTTAAATTATTTCATATATTCCTTCATTTTTTAATTAATTAACCTTCTTTATGTTCTAATTCTCTTATTACCTTTCCTTCTTACATTATCTTACACAAATAAGATGCTACCTCTTTTTTCCTTGTAATTTTTGTTTATATAATGTTCTAAATCTTGATCTGATTAATTTTATATATTTCTTTTTGCTTTTTTCCTCTTTCTCTAATACATTTTTGAATATTTCTTGACTTAGTTTATATTTTTCTTTTAATTTCTTTCTTTCTTTTCTTTTCTATGCATTCTAAGAATACTTTTCTATCTTTTTCTTTAAAATGCATCCACCATACCATCCAGTTTTCATAAAAATCCTTCATACCTATATGATATTTCCAGAGTGCTAAGTAACTTTTTTTCCTACTAAATCAACATTTTTTTCATTGTTTTTATTACTTTTCCTATTTTAATATATCATTCATTTTCTTGTATTATAATCCAAATTGTTATATGATCAGAATATCCATTATACTTACTTTTTAACTGTCATAACCTCTGAAATTAAAAAGTAATCTGTTTCAGTTTTTATATGTCCAATGTTTATTTTCCCATAATATAATTTAAGTAACTATTTTAACATCACAATTATTATTTTTTTCCTCTTAGGTTAAAATTAAAATCCCCTGCTATTATTATATTCCTATTTACACATTGTCTCACTTTCTTTTTTGGTAACATATGCATATAAAGCTACAACTCTATATACATATTTTTCCATCTTATGTCTAACAGTGTTATCTGCCTAGTTCTATTATAACATCTAATATTTTAATATCTTCTTGACATAATACACATATGTCCAAACGTGTTTCTTTACCTATATTCCAAATAACAGTACAATTCCAAAGTTTTTTTTCTATTTTTGTTCTTTCTTCTTCTGTTAATAATCTTATGTGCTATAATATTATTACTTCAGCATCTGTTCCAGCATACCATTGTACTATACTAATTGTTCTCTTAATGTTTTTCAAACTGTTCATATTTAAAGATAATATTCTCAGATTTTACACAGAGCAGTTGTTATAGTAGAATTCATATCCTTTACCTTTCTTATTTTCTCTAAAGAGTATGTTTTTAAATTTCCATTTTCTTTGCCTAACTCTTTTCTCTATATAATTCTTTGTACCTTTTACTTTATGCCATCCAAGCTTTTTTTCACTTGTCTCATCTGTTTCTTTTTCTTTTTTCTTATCTCTTTCTTTGCGTTTGTATATAACTTTTACATTAATTTCATTTTGCTGTACTTGTTCTTCTGTAACCATTCCTTCCACCACTTTTTTCTGTATAACTTCATTTTCATCTTCTTGTATGTCTATTTCACATTGTAGCCATAAATGTTTAGTATTACCACATTTCCAGCATTTTAAATCACACTTTTTTGAAGTATGTCCGGTATTACCACACAAATAACATCTTTTCTTATCAAATTCATTAATTAAATGACCACCTTTTCCACAAAAATAACACGTCTTTGGTTGCCCTCTGTATCTGGCAAAACCCTTATTACCATGAACATTAGTAACACTTGGTTTATGTGTCACATTGTCATTTTTCATTTTTAATATTACTCCACATTCCCATCCCCAAGTCCAAAGTCCTCTTTCATTGTATGCAATACCTCTTTGCAAATAATCAATAAATTCATTTTTAAATCTATAGGTTCAACCTCAGTTCTAAATTGAACCAGTGTTTTTTTTCTTTGCTAAAAAAGGATTGAGTAACATATTCTGACCAAGAAAATACATTCTTTTTTGTTCCTATTTTCCTATGAAATTTTCCATAAATTGTCCATTCTCAAATAATGACTCATAAAAAGTCTCATTGTTAATAAGAATAAAAGCTCTTACCTCCTTTGCAGTAACACCTAGCCGTGCAATCAAGGAGGCCCATACTTTATACCTGTCTAATCCCTTTTCCATTTTACTACTTATTTGAATGGTATACCTTCCCTTCATTTCCTTCATTCCTTCCCCTTCTTTCATGGTTTGTGCATATGTCTCCTCCTTGCACTCACCTTTTGTCCCATCTTCTTCTATTTTTGTTTTCATTATGTCACTCTACAATGGTGCTGCATTGCTTTCCGGCTCACTTTGGTTAAGCATCTGCACCAAATAATCATCCCACAACCCTCCTGACTGGAGGGTTGTAATAATGCATTCTTTTTGGTTCTCCCTTTCTTCTGCAAACAGTTTTTGCTGAAATACTTCCTCCAGATCAGCATGCATCTCCTCTGGTAAAATGGTCTGCTCCACTACCTCCTTCTCTTTCAATACAGATGAATCCTCCTTTCTCCATTCTCCATCATTCATTACTGGTAGCGACTCTACCATTTCCAAACTTTTCAATAGCTCCTCAGGCTTAGTTTAATTTGCCATAGTTCCTCCAGTCTCTCTGGGCCACCTTTGCACCTGGAAAGGAAATTGGAGAATGGATGTGTCACTCTCGATGTTTCTCCCCTGCACAGAAGAGTAGGGAAAGTTCCTCAATGCCCTGGCCAAATTTCCCCTAGTAGTATAAATACTGCCTTGGGTCTCCCCTGAAAAGAAGCTACTATCCCAGTGGGACTAAACTGGTCAACAAAGGATAAATAAATAAATAAAACTAATGAGGACAGGTTGAGCAGGCAAACACTGCTCCCACATGAATATCCTCTGAACAGATCAGTTCCCCTAAAGATTGGCAGGAAAAGTGATCTCTTTGCATCCGTATCCAGCACTAAGTGGAACAGCTTTTTCTCAATTCATCCTCAAGGCAGATATCCCCCAAGAAACGCATTCATCCACAGTTGACTCCTCAGACTAATTTATGCCTTTTCCCCTTATCTAAGAAGCAAAGCCCTCCTCTTCTGTAAAACCTTCCCCAACCATCACATTTATCCAGCCACCCTTAACTGGACATCCAGTGTCTACATTTAACTGTTTTTTTTTTTTTCTGTTTCCAGTGATAGCAGAGACCCTAGGCTCCCACCCCAAGTTATACCACTATTAAGAGCTTCTCAGGAGCCTTCAACTAGAAGCATATTTGCAGAGATGTAGAGTTGTCCTTATGGGCAAGCAAACAAGGCATAGCCCCCCTTTTCAGCTCCGTTTCCTAAAATTCTGACCTTTTTGCTAAACATTTATTACTCTTGATTCAGTTATTCTTCTATTAGAGTTCATTTGGTACAGTCTCATTCAACCATCAAGGTTTTGTATAATCATCATTATCCTTACCATCTCACACCAACTTTGTAAGGCCTTCGTAAAGAGGCTTTTCCATTTTAGGCCTTCATTGACCTCACCTTCTCATCTGGGGACTTAAACTTTGTTTTAGAGAATCTCACTTTTCCAACTTTTAAACCAGTCAGTTCAACTGAAAATAAATACATATCCTTGAAAATCCTTTTTTTATTGCAATCACCTCTGTTAGATAAATTTCAGAGATGCAAGCTCTGTCATCCAAATTAATATACATTATGTTTGATGCAGACAGGGTTTCGCTTCAAATCAGTCCCTTCTTTTTGCCCAAGGTTACTGCATAGTCTAATCTAAATCAATCTAATTACCTGCCAGTTTTATTTCCAAACTATACCAATAAGGAAAAACATAGAATGCATTGCTTAGATGTGCACAGGCAGCTCAGACTACTCCAATGAACAAAGAACTTCAGAAAAGATACACATTTACTTGTTTCTTTTTTCAGATTAAAGAAAGGTGAAAAGTAGACACACTTTTACTATGCAAATGTTCCCTCCTTATAGAAAAAAGCCATTATTCTACCACTCCGTAAAGGGGCCCTTCCTCTGACATCTCTAACTTCCAACCCATTGCTCTTCTCCCCCCTATATCTAAAATTCTCAAAATATGTATCCAAAAACAACTTGTCTTCTGTCTGTTAAACACCACCAACCTCTCCCCAACCCAACATGGATTCCGCCCTGGGCACAGTACTTCTACTGCACTAATATCCTTCTTAGATACCATTAATAAAATCTGTGACTCTGGCAGTATTGCATCTGCTCTCTTTCTAGATCTAGCTAAAACATTTGATACTATATCCCATTCTATCCTTCTCTCTCAACTTTCTTCCCTAGGGCTGTCTTCTCAATCTCTTAACTGGTGTAAAAGCTATCTCACCAATAGGCAACATGTCATCAAATGGCAACACTGTATCTCTCCCTACCTCCACAACCCTACAGGCATCCCACAAGGGTCAATCCTTTGTCCCCTTCTATTTAACATATTCATTAACATCCTACACCAAGCCATACCATATTCCTCTCTAGTCCAATATGCAGACCACTCGACCATATTCTGCTCTGCACCAAACTCTATGTATGTTCTTCACCCCTAAAAAATATCTCTATCAACATACAAGACTTTAACATTCTCACACTGAATTCAATAAAAATTGAACTCGTAGCTAGTACCAAACTCTAAGGGTCATAATAGATGACGATCTAAAATTTGATTTACATATCCAATCTAATATCTCTAAAACCCACAAAAAAACTTGGCCTCCTCTACAGGCATAATAAATTCCTCTCCTCTTCAACCAGGCATGCCCTAACACTGTCCTATCTGCTTCCCTCACTAACCTAAGGTGCTCCCTTATAAACTAATCTTGGTACAACAAAATTGCCAAATTTGCTTCTAACTGTTGTCATTCAACCCATCATTCTATAGCCTTAAGAAATCTCCATTGGCTCGAATTCCCTCAACCTACTACACCTTCAGCTAACTACCTCTCACAGACTAATTTACAAACCACAAGACTGCCCTGCACTCAGCTCCTTATTCTCCCCTTATGCCCCTACTAAGTCATTACGCTCAGAAACCCAAAACCTACTACAAGTCCACAAACCTAATCTACCAGAAGGTAACTCCTATACTACTGGACTATTGACAGACTTTGGAATAATCTCATCTCCTCCGTCTGCTCTCATTAACATCCCATCAAATTCAAAACTCAAAACTGCCTTCCACAAACACCTTCTCTCCAACTGGATCTGCAACTGCTCCTCCTTTTCTAGTGCTATCACTTAACTCTCTTTCCCCCTGACCCAGTATTGCTCTTCTTAACTGTCTAACCACCTAAACTAAACTTTTCCTCCACTCGAAGGGTCCTTATGCCCTATCAACCATTACTAAAATTGTTTATACCTCATCTTAAGCATGCTAAGTACTAACCTTAATGTCATGTAAACTCTTTCTACCTT
Source organism: Protopterus annectens (assembly GCF_019279795.1). Classification (NCBI taxonomy): domain Eukaryota; kingdom Metazoa; phylum Chordata; order Ceratodontiformes; family Protopteridae; genus Protopterus; species Protopterus annectens. The sequence continues at coordinate 952,675,150 of NC_056728.1, forward strand.
ATTGTCTCTGCTTTCTTATCTTCACTCCATACTTAATATCAGATATAGAATCTATAGCTGCTCCACACTGAAACTGATAGACCTTGCTTTATCTTCCTGATATTTTATTTTTATTTGAACTTGATGATTTTTGCATCATTTGAACTCATTTTCTTATTGTCTTTTGTTTTATGTTATTCCTAAATCTTGCTGTGAAGCAAGTTGTATCTTTTTTATTGCCAATGTCTATATTGTAGTGACTTTTGTAAATAGTGTAACTACCTTGTTGTAGCCACCTCTGTACTGTAATTACCTTGTTGTATCTATGCATTGGAGCCTTTCTCCCCGGTGCCTGCACTGAAAATAGGCTCTGTAAACAAATGTCAATAAATAAAATAAATAATAAATAACTGCATAATGTTCTGCAGTTCATCTAACAAAACACTAGTACCTTCTAAACCCAGAGTACATACCTACGGGGGTCAACCTACCTCAGCAACTTCCTTAGAAAAGCTACCTTTAGATAACATTTGTGTAGCTGCTACAAGTTCTTCCTTGCATACCTATAATAAGCATTATGGTTTGATTATTTTGTCTAGGTTCAGAGCCTCTTCTGGGGCTTCCATTCTCAAAGTTTTTTTTTCCTAATTTTATTTATTTATTTATTTTACATTTGTTGACCGGGCTAGTCCAGCTGAGTATATGTCCATTTTCAGTGGAGGCCTGGGGAGAAAAGCTCCACAATACAATAACCAAATAGGACAAACAAAATATATCAAATAGACATTGGTACATTACAAAACTTTGTGTTATATTACATAACTAGGATTTTATATTCTGTATACCAGTACAATTCCTTCTAAGTTCTGCTGGGTATTCTACCCATCCATTTCTGTATAAGGGCAGGACTAGTTTAATTACATAAGTTACCTACTTGCTGGAACAGTAAATTTAGTTGGTCTCTAACCATACACTGGAAGCAACCCTCCTGCTTTTTACCCTCCAAAGTGGGACCTACGGTTGTATGCCGAGTGCTAAATTGTCACCTGTCTTGAGAGAATACTATTTTCTTATTACATACTTCCTCTTACTATGTTAAAGGTTTTACTTGATCTGGAGGGCACCAATAAGTATAGATACATAGTTAATATATACATTTAGTGTATTCAATATATTGGAAAAACAAGTAAAATAACAGATGTAAGGTTTTACCTTCAGACGTGTTTTCGGCAGTAAATAAATTGCAAAAATATAGTAGTTCTTAGGACTGAGAAGTACAGTAATTAATCATTGCTTGGTTTATAGCATATGTCCTGAAACCTCATGTTCAAATTCCATGAGAGTATTTTCTTTACTTATTATTCCAGGGGATTCATTTATAATTATAAAAAAGCTAAAAAGAAGATCCATTTCCTGACTACTTTTCAAAGTGAAGTGATCTATAACCATTTGGTAATAACATTTCATTGAAATCATGTTAACCTTCATACAGTTATACTTGTAGAAAGAGTAAAGCTAGTTGTATGGGAATCACAAGGCAGTTGATAAAGAGATGTCTGAAAATGTATATAAAGAAGGCAATGCTTCCTGCAAAAACTTTGCACTGTAAGTCCATGGAAATGTATGGTCTATGTCTGCTTCTCGAGAGGTAAATGCATGCCTCCACAGCTAAGTTCAAGTAATTTCATTTTATTGAGTAGTACTCCAGGAGATTTAAATGTGACTGTAATTTTGATTTAATTGACTGATTATTTATTTATTTTGTAGATTTGGAAACAAAGACTCTCCAAGGTATAAGGGGTGAGAACAGCCTCAACAGTACGGGTTCAAGCAATCTTGCAAACACAACTATTGATTTCCAGACGTTTTCAGACAAGGAAATTCTTCGAATGAGCGGGCCTCTTGGTGCTGATTTCACAGTCAAGGTCAGAAAAACAGGAATTAGACCATAATTATCAATAATGAAATGTGACATTGCTGAGATGATGACTTTTGTAAAATTTGTGTAGGAAATTCAAAGAGACATATCCAGTCCCATGCAGCTCCACATTTTACACAGAAATGTATATAAGACATATATATACTTATAGGGCCGGATTCACGATGGCTTGCACAGAGTCTAAGAGTAGATTAAGACTCCATGCAGCCATCATGTCCGACGAGCGATCCAGGAACAGCCTGCAGGGGCGTGCAAGATAGCTCCTAAAACGGCTCTTACACGGACAGGGCCGGGTTATGGAAATTACCTCAATCGCAGGCGAAAGGCATGCAAATGAGGTAGATTTGTGATTCAGGAAACCCGAACCTGTCTGAGTAAGAGCAGTGTTATCTGCAGAAATGTACTCAGTTGACAACTGAGTACCGTTCTGCAAATAGCAAAATGGAGCCATGACAGCTCCAAATAAAGGTTGCATCCAGTGCAGGAAGCATGCCAATGGCCAAATATACGGCCAATGGCAATGTTTCCTGATGCAATATGAAAAAAAATTTTTTTTTCTTCGATTTCCGATGTTTAAGCATAGCGCAGCGCCGCGCAAATGGGCTGTGCTCCAAAAACCAGAAAAATAAAAATTAAAACCCACAAATGTGGATTTTATGTAAATTTTTAATTTACAATGCAAGAGAATGACAGGCTGAAGACAACATGTCCACCGAGTAGAGGTTGCTAAGGGGGGAAGCACAGTCTAAAAGATGTAACCAAGCATTAGTAGGCAATCCTATGCAAAGTAGGGTTAGGATAGTGAATCGCAGGTTTACATAGCAAATGAGCACAGTCAGTGGAGTGTAGGAGTAGGACAAGGGGAGTAACAGAGTAGAAGATAGGTGACATCACGAGTGGGGTATGTATGAAAGAAGGGAAGCTCATTGGAGCAGAGTGGCATGTGTCAGCTGTCATTTACACATCATTAAAAGAGGTGTGTCAACAGGTAGGCTAGGTAAAGTCAAGAAATGGAAGGTGTATGCCATGAATAACACCAATGTTTCTTGCTGAGCGGGTATGCGCGTGTGCGCTCCTGTAAACCCGAGTAAGACAGTGTGCACGCGTGTAAGCATGAGTGCACGCGTTTAAGCCAGAGTAAGCATGTATAAGGCAGTTTAAAGTGTTGTAAGCGCGTATGTGGTGGTGTGCACGTGTTTTTACCTGAATAAGCAAGTTATAGTCTGTGTAAGCATGTGTGCGCGCATGTGAGCTGCTGTGAGTGTGTTTGCGCTTGTGTGCGCGGCGCTGCCTCCCCAAGGAAACTGAAAGGAAATAGGAAGCACAACAAATAGTAGGAAGCTACCAGGGAGTACTATCAGAGCTAGCAGGTGAAAACAATCAGAATCAGGCAATTACACAGGAAGTACACTAGCCCAGCCCAGCCTAGCACTTAAAACTCTGCAAACAACAGTCCATAATGTTTCTCACAAGAGACATTGCAGTAAGCTAATAGAAGTGAAAAATTGAAAAAGCTTTAGTGAGACAAAGAAATGTTAGGGACTGCCATTGCTGTTATAAGGTGACATATGCAACATGCTGAGGGTGGTGACAATGGAAATGCTGCTGGATAACCCACAGTAAGGAGATGGAGAAGAGTGTACAGGCCCAGGGTAACCTACCAGGGGCTACATGAGCTGGAGATAGTGGAGTGCTATAGAGTGGACAGAGACCTCCTGCAGCAAATTGATGAGCTGTGCAGGCCACGCCTCACACACAGAACCAACAGAGGGGTACCCATACCAGTGTAAACCAAGGTATGTGTTGGCCTAAGAATATTAGCAACAGGTACCTTCCAGAGACCAACTGGTGATATGATGGGGATATCACAGGCATCAGCATCCAGGGTACTGCACCAGTTCCTGGATGCCATGTCAGCACATGTCGGTGATCATGTATATTTCCCCAATTCCTGTGAGGTATTGGCCAGCAATATGCGTCTCTTCCAGCAAATAGCGGAATACTCTGAGGTAGTGGGTGCAATAGACTGCACGCATATATGCATCAAAGCACCAGCCGGTGAGCGGGGTCGGGTCTACTTCAACCACAAGGGTTCCCCTCCATCAACTGCCAGGTCATGTGTGATGCCCAGGGCATAATACTGAATGTGTGTGCTGGCTGCCCTGGAAGCTACCATGATTCCCATATCTGGCATCTGACGCAGCTGTACCAGACATTTGCTAATGGAGACATCCCACATGGTCACCTAGTGGGGGATGCTGACTATGCACTGGAGCCATGGCTGATGACACCCATCAGAAATGCACACAGACCTGAACAGGAACTCCATAATGAGGCACACGCACAAACACGAAATGTAATCGAGCGTGTGTTTGGGCTGCTCAACTCACGGTTCCAGTGCCTGGACACATCTGGTGGAGCCTTGCAGTAGTCACCAACTACATGTACCCAAATTGTCATGGTATGTGCTATGCTACATAATATGATGCTGCGAAAACAGCTGCAGCAGGACCAGCATGGGGCAGGGCCAGACAGCCCCCCACCATTGCCAAGGCCTGCACAGGCACAGGGTGACTCGGAGGAGGAACAACCTGAGCCTGCCCCAGTAGGCAGAAGGAGGCATGCCCAGTATGCTTTGGCCTTGGTAAAGAGGCAATGCATAGCACATACACTGTCTCAGTGGGAACTCTGGAAATGATACCTCTCTCTGACTCGCACATATAGTAAAAGGGATGCCTAACTTGACACGACCTGCTTTCAAACATGTACAGGGAGTGTAGTATGTGCATCCAACATAGGCAGCCCTGCAGCACCACCTGAGGCATGATTGCCATGTGTTAAGCAATGTAAAGCAGTGCTAAACAACATTTACCACCATGTAGTTTCTGCAAACAGAATCGCACACACCAACTGTGGTCAATGTTGAGTAATATTGGGCAACGTCCAGCAAAGTTGGTGAATATTCAGCAATGTTGGACAAGCCTGGTCTAAGTAGGGCATAGCTGAACAAAAGCCAACATGCTCATATTTGCTTAACTGGCCCTTAAGCAGTCTGGTCTGCTCAGTATGAAAATATAAAGCAGTGATGGGCCTCAAACCCAGGATATTGTGCACTATAGTTAAAGTACTGAACCACTAAACCATGACAGTATTGCAGTGGTCAGCCAGTATGAAGGAATGTTGATAGGTCTATGCAAAGTATATCATGGAAACCCTGCAGGCACAGCATAATCCCTGTTGAGTTATGACACAAAGGCGAGTCCTGCAGTAAGAACAGAACTTGACTTCCAATGCACACACACACACAGTATAAATGTTAATATTGGTCATGTTCACACACATCCACAAATGTAGAGGACCTCAGATCGCAACATACTGAAAGGTCACACTGGGCATGCTCACACACTTGAATAAATGAGACAAATGTCAGGCAACAAAACATGGAAAGCCTGAACTGGGCATGCTCACACACTTAGGCCATGTCTGAGTACAGCAGTGGTCCACACATGTCTGGTAGTTGCATGTGTAAACCCAGGAACCTCTCACTATCCAGCAATCTGCCCTGTGCACACAGTTACATGACAACAGACACATATATAATATAGTGGAACCCTGTCATAATCAAATATGTTCTGCAGATACCTAAGTTGTTCATAGAAACTGGGAAAGCAAAGTTGATAAAGACCTGCAAACAGTATCAGCAATAAATATTCTGCATTCCGAACATAAGTATAGGTTCAGAGGTCGATACTAGGCTATCTGCCCTAGGGCATGTACAAGCCTAGCCAGAGTGTGTTTGGCTTTTGCAACCCTGTCAGATTACTACACTGTGCCAGTGAATAGTAGGACACACAAGATAGCCCATGTATGTCTAGGCTAGTGTGCCTCTGTCTAGCAGGGACACACAAGATGTCCCAGGGGTAAACATACGATCACCCATAAAGCCATCAAGATGTCCCCTGTAGGTGGTCAGTGGGTGGCTCTGCATATGTGAAACTGTGATCACAATCCAGAGTGAATGGAGGCCCTGGGATAAGAATCTGTCCCTCCAGCATGTCCAATTAACATCTGTGCTGAGGTATATGTCCCTGGAGTGTGTACCTCCAAGGGAGTCAGATATCCTGAGGTGGAGCATGTCCAGTAATTCTGGGTTGGGTATTTCTGTAAACAACAGGCAAACATCATATCCGAGTAGGTGGTAAGCAGCTGAGTATAGCGGGAGTTACTGCATCCGAACTGAGCAGGTCATCCGTGTGAGTCCCTACATCTGCCTGGTGAGGAACTTCTGTGGCCAGTACAGTTGCTGCAGGTGTTGGGTAAGGTACACCCCAAACGTGGCATTGTAACCAACCATGGTTGTGATGAGTATAGGGGCACAATGACCTCACTCGATCTACATGTGAAACCATATGGGATAAGGTGGCTTATATAGAAGGTCTGTCCAACCACTTTGGCAACGTGGATGTCAAAGGTGCCAGTACAAACAAGTCATGTCCCCAATCACCTAACAACTCCTACCGTATGTAATGGAGTACTACCAATGTGGTAATGTGTGGTCATGTTGCTATTCCCAAAGGGGATGACTGTGCAATCAATGGCATTTAGCTGTAGGCCATGGCTCAGGCACCAGTCATCCATCTCTCTGAGACCCTGTTTAAATATGCATGTGGCAGCCGGAGAGTTAATTATGGCACCCAGTTTGCAGTCAAGTGCGAACAAGGTCAGCCATATTTCCCCTTTGGTTGCCTGTATGTCAGACAAATATATACTGAACAAGAGAGGTCCCAGGACTGAGCCGTGTGGAATGCCATGTGTAACTGGTGTATAGTCAGACATGGCACCTGCAATTCTGACCATGTGAGTGCTAACCCTGATCCAGGTAGCAATCCACCATGTGAGATATGTGTCCATATCAATGCTGGTGAGCCTATGCATAATGGCCCAGTGGGTTATTGTGTGGAAGGGGTTTGTAAGGTTCAGGTAGGCTGTGTGGACAACTGTCCCTATGTCGATGGACCTGTTAACCGTGTAAAGAATACAAACATGTTCAAGAGGCAAGATCTGACTACAACAAAACTGAAATGTGTAGGACACAGTGTCTGTAGGTTCCCGATGTGTTTGTGTAAGAGACCCATGACAATACGCTCCATAGTGTTGCAGAACAGGCTAGTTAGGCTTATAGGGCAATATTGTCTGTGGTCCGTTGTGGCACCAACTCTGTGTAGTGGGACCACTGTCGCTGTACACCATTCCGTGGGTACATATCCTGTAGTAACTCCAATATTGCACAGTGATGTAATGTGAGGGTTACGTCTGTCATGAAGCTCGTGTAAGATGCATGCTGGGACACCATCTGGTCCCATTGATGCTGTGATGTATGCTTTGGGGAGGGCAGCACTCACCTGTTACTGTGTGATGTCAGGGAGGTTACACTCTGTTGGGATGGATAGTTGCTCCCTAGGGGGGATGGGGGGGAACCATCTGCACTGAACCTGTTTGCCAGGATGTTGGCAATGCCAGTGGGTTCAGGGTAAGTTTAGTCAGTATGCAGTAACACACAGCATATCAGTGAGTGTCCACCCAGGTACCTGACATAACTGAAGAAGGCCTTGTGACAGTCCTACATGTCTGGTGCAATTGTCCATGAGAAGCAGCCCTTAGATAAGTTCATGAGTGATTGTAGCTGTCTGCTAGTACAGATCACAGATGCTTTCCCTGTCTGGGATTGTGCTCTATCATGTAGTAGCTTCCTCCTGACGTTGAACAGCTTATTAATGGCTGGGGTCTACCAGACAGGTCCCCTGCCATTGGAGGAGTGAGTCCAGTTGTTATTTGGGATAGCACAATCCATGCAGTCCACTAGGTGTCCATAGAATGTGTATGTAAAGGATTCAGTAGTCTTAGCCGTATTTGCCACTGTCTCAGGGTCTCTGAAAGATACCACCTTGCTTTGGTGAAGTGAGACGTTGGCTCATGAGAAGTTCACCAAGAATACCCAGGATGGGTGTGTGGAGGGTATATGTATGTCCCAGTGAAATATATGTATGTTCTGACCTTACCAATGAAGGGAATATCGCTGGTGTGGAACATAGAGTCCCCATGTTGGTAATGATCAGGTCCAGTATGTATTCCCCCTTGTGGCTGTGGTGACTGGTTGTGCCATAGCATATGAATTAACAAATTGTAGCGACTGTAGGGCGAGGGTGTTGGGGCTTGAGTAGTATCCCCAGTCAATATTAGTGCATTTGAAGTCACACAATATAATGTTGTTTGTGGAGGCCTCCATATTCCCCACTGTTCCCAGGAATGCCGAGTGTGGTTCCTGAGTATGGGAGGGTGGTCAGTAGCAGGCAACAAACTGAAAGTCAGTTTTGCACAATGGTAGTTGTACATGTACGGTCTGTGATGCTTTATGCAGTGCTACTAACCCAGAGGTGTGTGTATCTGTGATGTATATGGATACTCCCCCTAGTTGTGTTGTCCGTTCCAAGTCCTGTGGCCAGAAAGCATGGTATGAAACATAACCTGGTAGTGCTGGTGTGCATATGTGAGCCTGAGCTAGGCATCTGTTAGTGCACAGATATCGCTATCCTCCATACTGAGGAGAGTCCTGAGTGGCCGCAATAGGAGGGTAACACATCTGGTGTTGAGCAGCATTACCCTTAGTGTCATATAACCTGTAATGTTTATGGAGGTGGGTTTGTCTATTGAGCCCTGCTCAACAAATGCACTATGGTGGTAGCAAGAGCCTTAGCCAGCATTTGAATGTCCAAGTGTGACAGGTGCAAGCTGTCCATACTGAAGCTATGGGGCATGTCGAGCATGTCACCACAGGCTGACAGACACTGTATCCCCTATGAATGACACCAATTTTTTAGCCAACTGTTAAACGTGATATGTTTGTCTGTATACTTTGACATCATAATTGGTGGGTGTAAGATGCTAGACAAGGTCAGGGTAATACTGGCCTGGGCTACATGATCAGAGTGTTCCTCCATGTACCATGTCATGTGGTCCAGGGAGTAACGTCTGATGTTTTATGCACCAGCATGGACAATGATGGTGCCAGTCCTGTACTTGTTTTGGAGTGACCTGACTGCATGTGTTATGTGGCAGATCCTGGCACCTGACAGACAGCCCAAAGTGACTATTCTCATGTTTGGGCTGGTGAGTGGTACATCAGTGTGTCTGACAATAAATGTCACCTATTACAAGTGTACTAGGTGAGTTGTCTAGCCTGAAGGGCAGTGACTGTGTGGCACACTGACATTGTGAACTATGTGATATGTGGGTATTGTAGTGGGGTAGCAGTTGTGTGTGTGCCTGCTGTGGAGGTCTCTGCTGCTTAGGCAGAGTTAATTCACAGCATCCGAGTATGTCTATGTGTGATAATGTGGTTTGAGTGCTGTCGCCAGAGGATATGTGAGACTGATATGTGTTGTGTGTGGTTACCTTCACCACCTGATAGACTGTGCCAGTCATGGGTCGAGAGAGTTCAGCACCCTGTATGTCTCTATAGGTGCATCTCACACATATAGCTGAGTTTGTCGGGAGGAGGAGAGGGTTGTCTGTGTACATGAGGCAGATGTGACATTGTGTCAACATCACAATATTCACCAGCTGGACTGGAGAGTACACACGAAACCGACCCCTGGACATGCCGGGATATTATGATGACATACACTGTAGCCAGATCACAAAGTGTCAGCAGGGTGTCAAGTGTGTAAAAGAGCATAACAGGGATTAGTGCTCAAGTTCGTTGGTGTTCTGTAAAGAGTAGCTGAGGAGGAGTCCAGACTGAATCATGACACCTCCGACAGCTATGTCATATATAGCAATGTACACCCATGTATGTCCTGAGTCAGGGCCAACTGTACCTGACTGACAATGCCGACATCCTGACAGACAGGCCCATATATACAGACCCACCTCCCACTGACGATAGTACATATCAACATACCAGGAGATATCACATGTAGAATGGATGAACAGCTACCCCCAATGCCAAAAGCATGGCAGCAAGTGGAATACATTGATTCATGATATGTGTCATGCATAAACTACAGAACAAACAGATCCTGCACCTGAACAGTCAGTTGAGCCTCTCCCCACTACACAGGATGTATAACCGTTGAATGTGTTACAGCAACATATGGCACTCCACACAAGTGTTGGTGCACAACACACCATGGTAAGTACAGTCCAGTACGCCTATGAAGTCTGATCTGCAAGGCCATGTAGTCCATCATGGTTGAAGTCATAAACAGAGCTATTAGAAGCTGACATACACACAACCCCACTAACTGTGGTATGTTCATGTGCGGATCATGCTTCCCAAACATGCTAGACTGTTTGCAAGGCAGCCACCCAGGAAATACATCACTGAACACAGCTACACATGCCTCACATAGACTTTGAATAGCCCATTATCAACATCCCAGACACATGTAGTACCCATAAAACCAACAAGCTGTGCACAAATATGTGTTGACATATGAAGGAATGTCAATGTGTCCACAGATAGATCACACAAGGTAAGGATTATGAGTTCCTGTTCAAGCTGTTGACACCCGACAACCCACATGGACCATTCCTGGAATGGCATAAAACAAAGTGTACACATATTAACATATCCAGTCTGATGATGTTACCATCCTATAAACACAGCAGGAGAAATGAACCCACCCAGTAAGGCAAATAGTGCGCCGTGTTAATGTATCTCTCTCTAGTAGCATAACATAGTTAGGTAGGGGTTTGAATCCTGCAAATGCTGACTGTGTATGGGTGGGTGGGTGGGGTATGTGTGCAATTGTCTTTGAAAGGAGTGCCCTTTTTGGAGACTAAGAGGTACATTCCTCATTGGAAAGACTGATGATGTCACCATCCTATAAATACAGCAGGAGAACTGAAACCACCCAGTAAAGCAAATAGCGCACCGTGTTAATGCATCTCTCTCTAGTATCATAAGTGTTAATGCATCTCTCTCTCTCTAGTATCATAACATAGTAAGATAGGGGGTTGACTCCTGCAAATACTGTCTGTGTGTGTGGGGTGTGTGTATGTGTGCAATTGTCTTTGAAAGGAGTGCCCTTTTTGGAGACTGGGAAAACACACTGAAAGAGGTACATTCCTCTTTGGAAAGACTGATGATGTCACCATCCTATAAATACAGCAGGAGAAGTGAAACCACCCAGTAAAACAAATACCGTGCCATGTTAATGCATCTCTTTCTAGTATCATAACATAGTTAGGTAGGGGTTTGAATCCTGCAAATGCTGACTGTGTGTGGGTGGGGTGTGTGTATGTGTGCAATTGTCTTTGAAAGGAGTGCCCTTTTTGGAGACTGGGAAAACGCACTGAAAGAGGTACATTCCTCTTTGGAAAGACTGATGATGTCACCATCCTATAAATACAGCAGGAGAAGTGAAACCACCCAGTAAAGCAAATAGCACGCCGTGTTAATGCATCTCTCTCTCTAGTATCATAACATAGTTTGGTAGGGGTTTGAATCCTGCAAAAGCTGACTGTGTGTGTCACTGTTGGTCAATGCAGTTTGCATTTTGCTTTTACTATGGTATGACATATTATGATTGCAACAGTAAGTGCATTGCACACATCAGGTATCTGCGGTGCAAAAATATATGTGTACATGTCCCCTCAATCAGTACATAGGTGTGAAGCCTGCATACTACATGAATACATTTGTTTCCATTGACAGGTTGTGCTGCTGCTTCTCATATCGTAGGTCACATATGTATGTATGTGACAAGGCCGTCCACTGTCGTGTTCTGTGGCCAAGGTCATCTGTGCCACACACACCCATGACAGTTACCTACGAGTAGTGTGAGTGAGGGTATATGCCTGGGGTATATGTCAGACATGTTCATACACAACAATGACTGCCAATAATGGACAGTCTTTATAGGTGTACAACTGCCTTGTGGATATGCATTCAGGCCTCTAATGTCTTATGTGATACACCTTGGGACTCCACAATACCTATGGATATGTGGATACCAAGGGACACATGACATAACATGAGGCCGTATGTACACATTGGTACCCAACATACATGTTGAGGGCTACCACCTGTGTGATACTGACAGGATAGTATGTATAGTACATGTGGATGACTATGCCATAGTCGGCTTACTGCTATACAGCATGTATCAGACAACAGGTATCTGTGTGTACTATACCCTTGTGTAGGATATGCGTCCCATCCAGGGAATGGATTGTAGGCCAATGCATGCATTTCCAGATATGGATGGACACATCCCTAGTGTGTTTGCATGTACTTAAAGGGGCTATATGCCAAACAGGTGTGGTCACAGGAATGGGTGGCGGTCATTACCACTGGTCAGTGTTATAGTGTAGCACCAGAAGGATCCAACTGTTACTGAGTTCCCTATGACTGTGTGTCATTTGTCAGGATATCATCCAATGATTACTTATAGTCATGCTGTTGAGGTTGTGTATACTACCAGACCGCAAATCATTGACAGATATTAACGGTATCACCCACATCATGGTGTCAACCCATGTCATACACACATGTCTACCCATGTTGGTTCATAACTGTAGTAGAATGCATACTGTCCATTGAAAGATACTATGAGATGTTAACAATGTGTACAACAGGGTATGCCACATGTCCCATGTGTCCACTATGCACGTACATGCAGACAGTGCGCACCCACCATGTTCACAGATGTACACTTGCTAATCTGTACTGCACACATCACACACATACTGTCCACTCACTAACACATGCTGGCAACACATTACACTTCAGCCAAGTGGCATATGGGTGGACAATACATACTCAGACCTAACAGTGGTGTAAACAATGCTACATTGACAATCAGAGCTTTGATGCATAATGTCTGCTCAGATATACCTACAAGGATGTCATTACACTTTCCTGTTGACAACTTGCTAATATTGCTACACTGCTATAGTGTCACCCTATGCATCAGCACCATGTTAGCCTGTTCCTCCATCAATATTACAGATGACAGGAGGTGACACAGGTATCATCATATGCACAGGGCATTTTGTTGTTTGCCAGAGCCTGACATTGACCCATCCAGTCAACATGTCTGTGTGTGTGTGTGTGTGTGTGTGTGTGTGTGTGTGTGTGTGTGAGGGACAACAGTACAGCATGGACCAATGTTGATGTAATGTGTGTGTGTGTATGTGTGAGCCCTAGTTTGGTTAATGTGTGTGTGTCTGCATGCACACAGCTCCACCACGTGGCTGCCATATATGGTAGTTTGTGGGACAGCCACAGATTGTACCTGCTAGGCTGTACAGATCACTGTCTCCAGCCATGGACACAGTACCTGTGCCTGGCAGGGGTGCTACGGACAGTATCGGGTACCAACTCTGACTGGATACTGTCATCAGAGGCAGAGGTATGATGACTGGACCCATGTCCCTGCTGGGACTGGACAGAGCCACGTGCACATGGTCTACCGGGACGGTCAATGGACAGGCCAGCCTCAGCATTGCTGGGGCTGGTACTGCCTCTACGGGAGCGGCTGTGAACTGTGGGCCATCTGCGACCACTGCCAGCTGTTGCTGTTGCTGGCATGCGTCCGCATCGACGTTGCAACTGTCCCGCACAGTCCTGGCTCATGGAAGACAAATTGTTGAGGGCATCTAATGTCTCCCCCCGACGTCTATCAATGACCTTGGTGTAAGTCCGGATGGCACCGGCAAGGTCACGGATGCTGTCATTGATAGCGGTGTAATGTGCCCTCTGCGTCCTAAGTCCCTGCCTGGTGTACCGTTCCATATGTGCCTGAGCCTGCATTACAGCCCGGAACATACTGGACGTCGTAAGACCTGTGAGTGCAAGCCTGCCAGGGGCAATACGACCAGCAGTGCTCCCCGAGAACCCCTGGACCTCTGCCTATGTGGTACCATTCCAGGAATACGGCTATGGCTGCTGTGAGGGGATGCAAGTGCCATGGGTACCACACTCTCCTGGTCAATGCCAACTGTATGCTGTCCCTCGCCTATGGCCATTTGTGGTGAGGGATGTATTGACAGTATGAGTGTGCGCATAGATAAGGTTGAACTCTGTGTACTGTCGATTGGTGGACCAACAACAGACCCTGTCAAACCTTCCTGTGCCAAAATACATGTCTCATCATTACCACTATTCATGGCAGTGGCTTCAGGTTCCTTGCTGCTTGCGGCCAGCCCTAACTCAGCACCTGTGAGAGGAAGACAGGAAACATACTTTATGGTCTGCACATGAACACATGCACACATACACATGCACACATGCACACGTGCAAACATGCACACATACGCATGCACACATGAACACATGCACACATGCACATGTGCAAACATGAACACATGCACACATGAACACATGCACACATGAACACATGCGCACATGCACACATGAACACGTGCACACATGAACATGCACACATGAACACGTGCACACATGAACGCGTGCAAACATGCACACATACACATGCACACATGCACATATGAACACATGCACACATGAACACATGCACACGTGCACACGTACACACATGAACACGTGCAAACATGCACACATACACATGCACACATGAACACGTGCCCACATGAACACATGCACACATGAACACGTGCACACATGCACACATGAACACATGCACACCTGAACACGTGCACACGTGCACACGTGCACACATGAACGCATGCACACATGAACACGTGCACACATGCACACATGCACATATGAACACGTGCACACAGGAACACGTGCACACATGAACACGTACACAAATGAACACTAATACACTCCTCACTACAGCACGTACACACACACACACACCAGCAATCCAAAACATACTCTATAGTGGATGAAGGTGGGTGCCAGTATCACAAGGTAAACAGCCACCACACACGTGTCAGCATGCAGAATATGTGTTGCACAAGACCATGCAGTGCAAGTGTAGATGCCCCTATTTAATGGCAGTATACATGTCTTTGATGCAACTGTGTAGTTCAGTGATTGGCTACACCCTGGAATACAGTGTGTACATGGACACAATATTGCTGTGCAGGTATTATAAGCTCTGCAATGCCTTGTGCACCATCACTCACAAGTATACATGCCATGGCTGCATCTGTTATCTGTGTGACACATAGATATCCATGTCTGAGTACAGTGTATGCATCCATACCAGATAATAGTGGGCATGGGTGTAGCACATGCATGCTATGTACACACACGGGATGAGTGGTGCATGTTGACGTGAAGGAATCCCAATGCTCGACATGGCCAGTGTACAGTGGTTATGGTGAGTGTGGGACATATTGTAGATATGTTGGTGCCAGACATGGCATGACATGCTACACGACTGCAACATCAAACACCACACATACCCAATGTGTGTCAGGTGACCTATACACCCACTAGCATTCCAGGACATATATGTAACACTTTGTTTGGATGGCGACTGCTGTGCATATTGTGTATACTGGCATTTGTAAGCACACACACAACATGCTATGCATGTTGTGTATAGGTGCATATGTTTGCACACACACAACATTGAGTTGCAAAGCAATGACTGCTATGAGTAGTACTGTGGTCACTGTAACTGGATGGGGTGTAGTACCCTGTGCCATCATCAACATGCATCTTGTGTTCACTCACAGCTACTAATGTGTGCAAGACCACCGCCTAGCATGCTGTACCTGAACTGCAGTGCCGTGGCTACATTCACAATTACACAGCCACCTTGTACATGGGTGTGTGAGTTGTGCAATAGGGTGCATTGCCTAACATGTCTGTGTTATGTGTTGCAGAGTGTTGCACAGCCCCATGATAGGCCTCCACCCCTGAGGTACATCATGTGTGTGTGCATGACATGTGGGATACTGAAGTGTGACCTTACAGCGGGTGTGTGGTAAGGCCAAATGTAGCATGTTTTTGTGTACTGCGTATGATAAACGTGTTCTGTTGTGTACAGCTGTAGCAACTATGCATATCCAATGTGCAGTACAGTGTTGCCACAATTGTGTCTGCTGCACTGTGCACTGCATGTGATTGAGTCAACTACTGACTTTACTGAGATGATTGATGTCTCACAGCAAACATGCACAGCATGCATTATGCGTAGGTGTGTTATGTGTGCATGGCCTACACCTCACCTATGACATGCACATTTCATTACCATTATTAAAGTGTTAACACACTCACCGGCATGTATCATCTGCTCTGTTGTCACACCAGAGGGACCTACAAGAATATGACACAATTTGTCAGTGGCCACAAATGTGGCATTGCTACTGTGAGTGTGCTAAACTATAGTGGAACAACAGTCAACAGTCACAGGTGTACAGATACTATTCCAAATATCAGTACTGCACATGATAGGCAGCACAACTGCTAAACACACAGTACACATCTTACATATGCATATGCTAACTATACAGGTAACAGTAGTCTACAGCTAGGGCATATTACCTGCACGCTCCATGTCATCCTGCTGTGTGGCTCCAGCCTCCATGATGCCACGTGTGATGCTGATACTGCTGTAGGCCAGGAGCCACCATGCTTAGGAGCAGCTCCTCCACTCTGGTGAGGGGGGGGATGTATGGCCGCCCCACCACCTGTGGCAAGCTGTTGCCTATGGATATCAGATGCATGCTGCTGGACATGTCTAATTAAATCACTGCAGTGATGGTGTACCTTCTCATATGTCCAGTTATGCATGCCTATGTCATTTACCCGGCGAACAAGTTCTTGCCACAGTGCAGTACGCTCATGGTGGTGCTGGCTGGCCCTGGAAAAAAGCAGGTTATAGTGCTGCACCAGGCTGTTCTGGATTTCCTGCTCCTCCGCAGCTGTGTACGACGGATTGCGTTGATGAGCCATATCCCTGGAATACAATTAAATGATATGTGTGAGCAAGTCATGTGGCACACTTAACATTATGAAGTACAGATATCTCTTAACTGCCATATATAGCATCTATCTGTCTATCAGAGGATACACACGTTCAATACCACATATCAGTGCTCAGCCCACAACTGGCTGACAGTGCCTGCCACACTCCATTTCACAAACCAGTATACACCAGTAGTCGGCACACTGTTTGGGATACAATGCACGACCTCGCCCTGGGGGTACATATCAAGCTAATGCATGAAGACATATGTCATCCAATGCAATGAATGCAATGTACATTTACAGTTTTACCAGTAAACCACCCTAGTCTTTGATGCCATACCCCTACCTAACATATGTGCACGGTTGTTAATATAGCTGGCATACTGCTGTAACAGAGTATACATGTTGCTAGGTACACACACATACCCTATAACACACATGTGATTGCAGGCATGGTACAGGCATCATTACACACACATCAGGCATGCATACAACACACAAATATATGCCGACACAGATGAGCATTACCTGTGTACCTTATAGTACTGTGTGCCCCTACTTACAGATACCTATGCCTGAGGTATGTAATCTGTGCAGACTACAAGAAACACACAGGACAGTGTTACCAGGGAATGTGAACATACACCATACTGTGCTATTTAGGCCTATAGCTTCAGGTAGTACAACAGTTCATATGTGAGCTGGATTCACCAGCAGTACCACTTACTGAGCATACATGTATTGCTTCAGACTACAATGGAACACCACAGACGTACACAAGGAACTACATCATAACATATGCCATCCTACTATGTCTGCATCCCAATAACTGACACATCTTTCTCTGGCCTCACACCTAGGACACACACTATCGTGACAGACACAACCTCACACTAAGCTAACACACCTTTACAAACCTTGCACACAGTCACTGTCACACTCATTCCACCTCACATAGCAGGTATTGCACTGAGTACATGTGTGTGTGCATTGTGTCATAGGTAGGTAATACGCTATTGGCCCTAGTGCCTAGAGCAGCCTAGCCATATGCTACCCTGCCCTTTGACACACATGTAATGTGATTTAACTTGCTCCTGTCAACCGGATACACAGAGGAGACTCCCAGGGCATATTACCAATCTCCAAATCAATCATTTGGGGTATGTATGACATCTGCTAATGAAGAACCTTGTTTGTTAATGCTGGGTGGTTCAGTCCAGAGTATGGCAAATTTGTGGATAGGAACCTGTACCTCCAGCATGGACTGTTTAGTGAGGTGGCAAGGATTAGGGCCCTAGGTCATGTAGCCTGGAGGGATTGTGAGGTGTTGTCATGGTGGTTGGCTGACTGCTATGGGTGTGACATATCCCTGTATGTCCGGCAGTGGTAACCTCTGGGTCGGCGGTATGCAACGCACTCTAGTTGTGGTTTAGTGAGTCAGTCTGCATAGGGCATGTGTTTGAGGGCAGTATTACTCTTTGTTAGGTATGTCTGTGGCCTTTCCACTTGCTGTAGTTGTCATGTGAGGTACATACCACATAGGGCATTGTGATGAGTAGAGGGGAACACCGACCTGTATTTCCCTAGATGACACACCTTTTGTGATGACACATACCATGTAGACAGATCACAGGACTACTGTGGCACTGTGATTATCAAAGGGGAGCCTACTGTCCACCTGTGTCCCATGTTCCATTCTGACACCAACAGTGTTAGGCAGGCTACCACCTATGTGGTAGTTATTGCGTAAGGTGCTTTGGAATGGGTATGGCACTGCAGTTTCAACACTGGTGTTCAGTCCATGCCTTGGACAACAGGCAACTGTTGCAGTACATATGACCCCGTGTCTCCCTCCCTCTCTCTCTCCATATATATATATATATATATATATATATATATATATATATATATATATATAGATATATATATATATATAAATATATATATATATATATATATATACATACATACATATTTATCCATATCTATACATATCTATACATATCCATGCATATCCATGCATATCTATCTATATCTATATATATCAATATATATCCATATATATCTATATATCTCCAGATATATCGATATATATCTATATTCATCCATATATATCCATATATATCTATGTATATCACCATGCTTGTTTGCTGTGGACACTGTTGTCTCAGTCAGAAGGTTGGTATATGTCTCATATCTGCAGCTGGGTTGTAGCCATTGGAATGCATGTTGTACTGACACCTGACTGTTGCTTCTTCCAGTACACTCTTCTCAGTGTGTAGGTTTACTCACACCTCCTAATGCTAACACTGGAGACATGGGAGTATGTACTTTCTTTTCGAATTAGAGAATTAACTGGCATACAACAGTAGTTATTGCAATGTATTCCTATGGCTTTCCTATTTTCCCTTTATATTCACTCATTGTAATGCATGTTATATTTCTTTCAGCACCAAGTTATTGTATATCTGCTGTGGCTTACTGGTATGTCACGCAGACTGGTGAGTCCAAAGTCTGAGGCTTGAGACTGACAAGGGTATTTTATTTTGCTGCTGATCAGTACAAGGGCCCTGTCATACAGAGTGAATAAGGCACTTTTAAGCAGTTGTAAGTGGGTTTGCGCAGGTTTGCGTGACGCTTAGCGATGCTAAGCTAAGCTTAGCTTAGTTTATTTTATTTTTGCTTTACTAAGCTAAGCTTGGCTTAGCTTATCATATCTTAGCAATGCTAAGCTAAGCACACACATGCACACACTGGTAAAAACCCGCTTACTACTGTTTACAAGTGCTCACTCCCGCTAACCCCTGCGCACATTTCTTTGACAGAAAAGTAAATTGGGAGATAGGAATGTGGTGATAAAGGGTGCACAAAGAGGGGAAGACAGTAGGGAAATCAGCTCAGGATGTACAGGATGGGTGTGGAGAAGGTCCATAGCTGCCCATTTCTTTACCAGCAACAGCTGTGCATATACAATACATTAGGAGGGATATTTGAAAACTTCCACCCCTGAGAGAGGGGTGAGGACAACTAAGTATGTTGTACTACCAATTATGAATATCAGGGACATGCACTGTTTGTGAACTGCTATACTGTCATTAGTACGTTACTCACATCTGAACAGTTTGTGGTTTGTTTGTGTTGACATTGGCACAGTCTGCTCAGGACAACTGGACATAATTCACTACTGTGTATGCCTACCTACACACTTGTTTTTGCCTGACTACACTGGTATATAGTACCTTTGGGTAGGGGTGCAGAACTGCAGAGTGCATTATTTATTATCGTGTGATGTTTATCTTGCTTAACATGCAGAGTTGCTTTATACCTCTAAGTCTATAAAGGCTAGTAATCTGTCTGAGTAGCTCCCACCTGTGGACATATCCAGATGGTAGTCAGAGGTTAGCCTAGTATTCATTGACTGTACACCACACCAGTCTTTTCAGCACCTGAACAATGGCATTGTCACAGGTGGTTGCTAGCAGTACATGGCTACATCCTTTGATATTTCTGTGTTGTACTCCTACATAAGGGCATGCTTGTGGAATTCATTCTACAGTTATTCGCAGAGTGTGTAACAGCAGACAGGCTGATATGCCTGTGTGTTTCTGACTCTTCCAGGCCTCAGATACTCTCAGGTATATATTTGAACAGCCTCAGGGAAAAGTACATATCAGTGGGATACACCTGTGATATATTTCAGATATTTTGCAGTTGTGACTTTGGGGGATTCTGAGCATATGTATTACTACACCTTTTCTGATGTGCAAGCAGTGTCTACTCTCACTTATTAACATTTATCATTAAGTGGGATTCCCCACATTTCTGCCTACTGTTACTACATTTCACAGGGAGTCTGAGGGGCACAGCTAACATCTGTTTTCAAATCAGGGACATCCTTGTAAACCAGTCACAGTTGGGGGGTCTGGTCTCTGACCTGTTCAAATATTCCAGTGTTTATCCTGCTCTGATACTGTGTGGGGTTTGTAAGGTGCTACTGTAACATTATTCCCTACTAGTATGGCTGGTTCTCTTTTCACAGTCATGTCATGCAATTCCACAACACTTGCTGGTTAAGGGCCACAGAACATGATTTGTGTTATGCCATTCCTATTCTCCCTTTACATTCACTCATTGTAATGCATGATATATTTCTTTCAGCACCAAGTTATTGTATATCTGCTGTGGTGTAGTGGTATTTCATGCAGACTGGTGAGCCCAAGGTCTGGGGTTCGAGAGTGACAGGTGTATTTTATTTGGTGCTGAGCAATACAAGGGCCCTGTCATAAAGAGTGACTAAGGCACTTTTAAGCAGTTGTAAGCGGGTTTGCGTGGGTTTGCGTGATGCTTAGCTACGCTTAGCTAAGCACACACACATGCACACACTCGCTTAATCCCGCTTACTACTGCTTAAGAGTGCTTACTCCCGCTAACCCCCGCGCTAATTTATTTTAAAGAAAAGAAAATGGGGAGATAGGAAAGTGGTGAAAAGGGGGCACAGAGAGGGAAAGACAGTAGGGAAACAAGCTCAGGATGTGCAGGAAGGGTGTAGGGAAGGCCCATAGCTGCCCATTTCTTTAACAGCAACAGCTGCTCATATGTTGAAAATTTGGAGTGAGATTTGAAACCTTCCACCCCTGACAGAGGGGTGAGGACAACATAGTTTGTTGCACTGCCAATTAGAATTATCGGTGTACATGTCCAATGGACATGTGTGCGAAATGGGAAGCTATGTATGGGGTGTAATTTTTTTCGGGTACAGATTGCCGTTTTTGTTTTTTTTTTTTTTTTTTTTTTCAGGTGAGAGTGGTATGTGAGGTAGAGGAAGTAGGTATATGTGGGGAGGTAGGTTGGGGAGGTAAACAGACAAGACAAACAAAACACATACAGGGGCGGAATTTGACACATGGGGTGGGTGAATACAATTGACGGGGAAGGTTGTTTGGAAATCGCAAACCCATGAGCCCACAGATGGTAACAGTGGAACTGAGATCCCCACCCATGGGCAGTCACCACTGCACCTTCACAGCCCCAAGGGTGGCTGTGCTGGGGGCTGAGTAGGATGGGCAGGCTCACCCGAGAGACGCGCCACTCTCACCTCAAGCTGGCATAGGGGATCAGTGACTGAACGCTGGATCTCCCTACGCACCACAGCCTGGACCCTATGAAGGGTGACAAGTGGCCCTTCTCCGCCCACGCTTGCACGGGGAGGATGAGCCCCATCCCCTGCAGCGCTTCCACCCGAAGGTGACACAGGACCAACGGAGGAGGGGAGCCTGGGCTGGGCACCAGAGCTGCTGGTGCCAGGTGCACTCGCCTGCTGAGGAGGGACAGGTGGGTCTGCTGGGACCGGCCTTCCCTTACGTTCTGTGATTAGGTGTGTTTAATTACAGCATAAACAACAGCATTCCAGATTAATTGTAACAGCATGCAGTAATATTCCCATTAACCCAACACACCAAGGTTCCATAAGTTGAACAGCAAGCATAACACATGCATATATTGAACGACAGTGGATATTCCAAAAGCATGCAGGGATGTTTGGTAGCAACAGGCCACCATGAGCGTGGTGTTTGAACAGGGCACATGCATCAACATGAATGCAAATATTTATAAAACAATAGGACATATGTCCCAACAAATATTTAAGATTACACATACCCACTGAGGTGTGGAATTGCATGGTTTATGCACAAACAATAGGGCGTAGAAAAAAATCTCAGTTAACATCTTATAAACACTTTTACTCTACACTACATTCCTAGTGACTGCAGGTGCATATTTCCTACATGTATTATTACACATGCCACCATACATTAGGTTGTGTAGTGGGTTTGGCTAGTTCAATATATCTACTTGACCTATATCTGACATACTAACTGTCCAAGATGCAGATGTCATTGCTACATACTTCATGATTGCATTTATATTTCTTTATCTACATATCTGGATGTTTTCACATGACATTTTCAGTTCAATTTGTACAGAACTCTGTATTTATTGAAGCACACTCACTTTTCTGGGGAACATATTAGCATGCTACTAGTGTGCAAGATTTGCTTATGCATGCCAGCCAGTAACTGACTGTTGAGGACTGTATATATGTTTCACAGCTACTAGCACTTCCATCACCCACTCTATATGGGACTGCACAACTCTGGGTTGCCAGTACCTTTTCAAAACAGTACTGTTTGTATAATGCAAGGATACAGCAACATTTCAGACTCTGTGACACAGACACACTCTGGGTTTTAGACCTTTATTAATGACATTACACACTTTTCCACAGGCTCACTCCTTTATTTGTTGTAACGGTGTATATGGCAGACATGTTCAAGACATATTATACCTTTATTAATAGGTTAGCACACTCTTTTTTTCAGGCTCACTCACTTATTTTATTTGACAGTGCCTGCAGAGATATTATTCCAGACATATTTTACCTTTCTTAATGGGTTACTACACTCTTTTTCTGCCTCTCTGACATTTTTATCTGACAGTACATGCAGAGGACTTAGGCAATTTTATGGCTGTATTATTGGACTACAACACTTTCTTTCATGCTCTCTCCCATATTTTATATAACAATACATGCAGAATAATCACTAACCTGCCTGGTGGCACAGCTTTAGCAGCCTATCAGCATAGGCTTGCTGATTCATAGCATGGTCAACTGCAGCTGTAAAGTAAAGGAAGGGATATTGAGACATACCTATCCGTTATACATACACCATTATCAATTCTAACATACTGCATTCCATGGCTACATACTCAGTTGTGGGGCATCACGCATCCCATGGGCCTCCTGTATCCATTGGTTCAGGCGGTCCTGCTTTCGTCTCTTCAGGTCTGCATGGTGGTGACGGACCTGCTCAACAGTCTGAGGAACGCCTGTGGCACTGGTGAGGTCATGAGCTAACCGGTTCCAAGCCTCTGCCTTGTACTCCATCCCTTGGAACTGGCCCTGCAGGAGTCTTGACTTGTGATGGTGGACAAGGAGCCAAACCATGTATTTGGACTCCTTGATGCCCCAGTGTTGCGCTCGGAAGCGTGTTCCCTCTCCGACACCAGACATTCTAACTGCAGATGTGAGCTACAATCAGTTATGGAGTGTATTCCCGCCTGTGGGGCTTAAATATGCCGCATTTCCCGCACTTTTTGTGATTGGCTGTTTTGTAAAATTCTCGGCTGACTGCAGACCTGCTTAGTAATGGTTAAACTATCATTCGTAAGTATATGAATGTTAACAGTGGATGTTTCCCCTATGCTGTCATGGCTTAGTGATTCTGTACTTTGCTTCTGATGCACAGAGTCCTGGGTTCGAAACTTGTCATTCATTTTATTTTCATACTGTCCAGACAGGCTAGGGGGTGTGGCTGCATTTAAGCAACTTTGCTCTACGTTGCTCCTCGGTGCCCTGGTTGGCGCGATGCACACGTCCGCGCAAACACATTGCGCTGAGTAAAGCGCCATTAAACTACTGGCAACTCTATTGCACTGGGTAAAGTGCTGTTAAATTGTGGGCACCTCTATTTTGCTAGGTAAAGCACTATTAAACTACGGGTGACTCTATTGCGCTGGGTGAAGCGCTGCTTAATTGCAGGCAATTTTATATCAGGATCCTTTAAAATATTTGTTTTCTTCACTGATACATTGGCCATTTCACTGCTCTTTAGTAATGTTTAAACATATTTGTCAAGTATTATTTCATATACTGATTTAAAACATAAATACGAAGGGGAGTGGTGGGACTCGAACCGTGAATGCCTCTTCTTTGTGCGAACGCTCTACCATTACGCTATTGCTATTTGGTGTGATTTGCATAAACATTCTTTCTTATGCTCTTCCATGTCTGAATTGCTAACTGCAGCTAAGCAATGGGCACACCCATGCACACACGCGCAAATATGGGCAGCTATTTTGGGAATTTAAATAAATATATTTTATATTTTGCGTTTTAGAACTATTATAGGGGTTTACAATATCAGGGAGTATAGTGTTGGGTGCAGGGACATTTGAGCAGACTCGCTCTTGTGTGTGTGCTTTTTTTACTTTTGAAACACTTGCAGGGGCTTGGACATTTAGACTGCTCAGCAGTCCAACACCCCCCCTGCTTTCTTACATGGCCCGTGTAAGACTTACAGTTGAGTCAGCATGCCCTCATGAATATTCATGGCACGCTGACGTCATACCGTTCAACTGCAGCCTCCAAGTAAGACTTATTAAGTCTTACACGGAGGATTCGTGAATCCGGGGGATAGCTAATGAAATAATTTTTTTTTTATAAAATGTGCACAGTATTTTAACAATATAAAACAGATAAGATAGAATATACACCTGATCTTATTACCAACAATGTAACATAAAATAAATAGGCCAGTTATAATGACATTCAGAATAAACATAAAAAAACATAAACAAAAGCAGTAAATGTCAATGTATTGTAGTCAAGTTACTGCAAACAAAGTTAAAACATATGCTGTTATTTACAGTGTGGCTTTTTAGTCCTTATAATGCTTTGTAAACTTTGAAATCAGCTTAAATGCCATTATATATTTACCTGTGTTTTTTTTAAACATTACAGTTGATATCTTATGTGAGTTAAGCCATTTCCTTGTAAAATCATATTTAGCCAGGGCAAAAACGTAGGATCTTAGTCTCCTTGCAAACAGCAAATTAATAATGACAGATTATAGCCTTTTGCCGTGTAATTTATTAATTTATTACTTTCAGTGATCTAAGTTTCAAAACTGTATAATGCCATATTATTGAAACTAATTTATAATAACAAAAAATACGAAATACCTCAGCTTCCTTATTTTTACAAATTCTATAAAGAACAGACATACCAGGATAATCAGAAATTAGTTTAGCAGGGATCAATTTGCCTGGCAGCTATATTTCTGTTATTAATACTGTTAAAGACATGGATCAGCTTAAAATTATCCACATGGAGGCATGTCTAAACTCATTAAAAATCGTACCTTTTACTTATTAAACTTTCCTGAATATTAAGTCCAATTTTTTTTAGCTTTAGTTTGGCAGAGTTTTTATATGTTTTAAAAATACTTAGTTTGAGAATATTTATAGATATAACTAAATATGGATTTATATATATTTTATAAAATTATATTATTCACACATTACGATATTCTGCAATGCATGTTTGAACCCAAAAGTCATAGCAAAAAAATATCATTAGAAATGCGGGGTTGAAAGGCAGTCAGATATTCCTGATTGTATGGCATTTGTGCAGGGATGACTGTGGGATATATGCCTCTGTGAGTCAGTGCTTGACTGTCAAATAGACAGAGTGCAGTGAGTTAGGTGAATGAATCTGGATGTTTCACATCCATACCCAATAACCGTGAAGTTGCATAGCTTTAAGAACTAGGCAGCAGTGCAAAAGAGGTGTTTGACTGTGCGATACAAGATCCAGGTGGTAGAAGGCAGCTTCTCATCTTTAGTGTATAGACAGCTGTTTCATATGATTGCAGTTCAGTGGCACGTAAAACAGATGGAAGCATTTACAAACCTTATTTACCCAGACACCAAGGGCAGGTTTATATTTACCAGGTGGCTGATGAAGCTATTCATCTGTATAAAGGTATTCTTAAAGTGTCTGCTATATGGGGGCACAGGGTGGAAGACTGCAGTTTGTCTGGAATGTAAGCTTAGGGCAGAGATCTCCATATTCACGATGGCATAAAAAAACACACCAAAAATTAGATATGCTATACAGACATAAATCTTATCTAAACAAGCAGACCAAGCTTGCATTAACCTACAACTGCCTATTAGCCTCACTCCTCTGTTGTGCAGCTATTCTCCCCAATCTCCAAGTCTCACTTAAATGCAAACTTGAATCGTTATAACAAAATAGCTAAATTTGCTACTAGTTCTACACATCTCAGCCAACATTGTATTTCCTTGCATTCTCTTCATTGGCTTGAACTATCACAACTAACTAACCTACTTTACAGCTTGAAAAGGCCCATAACATAGTTTACAAACCTACTTCCTGCCCTGTCCTACCCCCTCTTCTCCAAGCCTATAAACCCATTAGATACCTTTGATCTGAAGACAATTTCTTATACTACACAAACCTAACAATTTGTCTGGTAAAAGTCTCTACTCCTTTTCAGTAGCAAAAGCTTGGAATAATCTCCTTATTAACATTAGACTTAACTCCAATCATCTTGCCTATAAACAAGCTCTAAAAGAATTCCTACGTAAAGCATGGATCTGTTCCTGCTCTGTTAAAACTCCACTTTGCCATTATTTTCTCCTTCACTCCAGTGACCTCCACATACCTCATTACCTTTGTCTGCCTAAACTAAACTTTCTTCAGTTTTAGTCCAATACAATATTAACAGATACATCTTGTCCTGATTGCAGTCTAAACCAAGGTATGTTTATTTTTCCTTTTGTAATGAAACACACCGCACAAGGAACAGGAAATTACATCAAGCATATTTCCATAAGTGTCCACCAGAAAACACTGCCATCTTTTGACTAAACATATTATGACACATAACTGAAATATATTATACACACATTGCTATATGTTTGTGTAACACCCCGACTCAACAACTATTACTTAAGTCAACCCCATATGTGATCTAAAATCTACCGACTTGTTTACTGTGAGTGGCTTTGTCATAGCAGCAGCAATCAGTTTATCAGTTCAAAATGTGAAAGCACAATCACTTCTTATTCAACCAAGTCATGAGTGCAATGGTGTCTGACATCAATATGCTTGGTTCTTGCATTGATCTTTTCATTGGTTGCAAGCTTAATGCATCCCTGATTGTTCTCATATAAGATCGTAGGCTGGGTCACGGGTTTTCCAAGATCTTCAAGTAACTGCCACAACCAAATGGCTTCTTGAATGGCATAAGTAGCAGAAATATATTTTGTCTCTGTAGAAGGCAACTCTACTGAGATCTGTTTCTTGCTAGATAAAGATATAGGACTGTTTCCTAATTTTTACAAGTAACCAGTCAGAGTCGACATATCCTGTGAGGTTTTAGACACCAGTTGCTGAAAATTTTAAACTCAAGCCTTTTGTGTCTTTGAAATACCTCATAATATTTTTATTGAATTCCCGTCTCTTTGATGTGGTTTACTTGCATATCTGCAGAGAAGTGACATGGCTGCAGCAATGTCTGGACGTCGTGTAGTGGTTGCAGTGTACAAACGTGCCCTGACTGTCTGCACTGCTCATTAGATGGTAGAAGATCTTCCTGTCCTTCTAACTTTGGATAAGCTATGTCCAGGGGTATTCTCACTCCTTTAGCCTCAGCCATGTTGAACTGTTGAAGAACTGAATCATTTTTTGCACTCTGGTTCAACAGAAAACTGTCGTCCTCCTCATACAATATGTTAATTCCTAGGTAGTATGTCACCTCACATTAGTCTCAAAGTGCTGATTGAGTACTGTTATTAACATTGCAATTTTGTCATTCCTTTTGTAAGCAATAATCAAGTCATCCACATAGACTGACAGATACAATCATTCAGCATCTATATACGTTTAGACTACAGGCATGGATTGGCTTTGCTTCTCATGAATCCTTCATCTAGCAAAATTTGTTTACTTCTGAGTTCCATGCTTGAGCCGCTTGTTTAAGACCATACAGGGATTTTTGCAGTTTGCAGACAAGATGCTCTTCTCCACTTTTCACATATCCTTCTGTCTGTGACATGTATATTTCCTCTTCTGTATCTCCATTGAAAAAAGCTGCCTTGATATTGTGATTTTACAATCATTTTCTGTACAGCCGCCACTGTCATCAGTGCTCTGAAAGTACTTTCTTTGGCAATTGGAGGAAAAGCAGCATCATAGTCTTCACCAAATTGTTGTGAGTATCCCTTTACAACTAACCTTGCCTTGTACCTGCAGACTTTCATTTCAGAGTCACATTTCTCTTTAAAAACCCATTTCCATCTGATTCCATGTTTACTTTCAGGTAGCGCTGTAAGTGTCCATGTCTGGAGTTCATTGAGTGATGTCATCTCTTCATCAGAAGCTCTAATCTACATTTGCCTCTCATGTGGTGTTAGTTTTTGCATCTCTTTCCATGAAGCCAACTCAGCCAGAACT
Organism: Protopterus annectens; assembly: GCF_019279795.1. Lineage (NCBI taxonomy): Eukaryota > Metazoa > Chordata > Ceratodontiformes > Protopteridae > Protopterus > Protopterus annectens. The sequence goes on from NC_056728.1 coordinate 952,704,085, forward strand.
GCTGCGTGAGCCATATAAGACAGACATCAACCAGCAGACCTTTCACCAGTGGGGTGCCACAAGGTTCAGTGATGGGCCCCCTGCTGTTTGGTATATACTTCTCAGAAGGTCAGACCAAAACTAAGGGGCTGTGGCTGACCAAGTTTACGGATGACTGCAAACTGGGTGCAATTACTGAATCCCCAAATGATGTCAGTATACTTCAGGAGGGTCTTATGCAGCCCAACGACTGGTGTTTTAGTCACAGTCTCAAACTGAATGCAAAGAAATGCATTATCATTCCATTCAGTAAAAACAACTTCCCTTCACTATCAAATTAACAATACCCTGTGTAACTATGAAGTGGTAAGGAATCTGGGATCTGCGACCTTAACTTTGACCACTATGTGTCTAGTGTAGTAAGGAAGGCTTTGTACGTAATGCACTTGATTAGCAAAGGCATCACTTCTGGAGCATAGGAGGTTATAACCCCTCTATACTCATCACTAATTGGGCCCATAATTTTTGGCATGCAGCAATTAGAGACCTCAGAGATTTCTGACAAAGAAGATTAAGGGACTCCAGCACATGCCTTACTCTGACCGACTAAAGTCCCTGTTGCTATACTCAGTATCGTATTGACTTCTTAGGGGAGACTTATGCCTGGCTTACAGAGCAATCTCTGACCCAAAGCTAATGAATTTTTTTGGCATGCAGCAATTAGAGAGACCTCAGAGATTTCTGACAAAGAAGATTAAGGGACTCCAGCACATGCCTTACTCTGACCGACTAAAGTCCCTGTTGCTATACTCAGTATCGTATTGACTTCTTAGGGGAGACTTATGCCTGGCTTACAGAGCAATCTCTGACCCAAAGCTAATGAATTTGCTGCACATCCATAAATCAAATGGGACTGGAGATACCCATTCTAGGGACCTAAATATGGCCTGTGGCTTGAATAGGATGTAGTGGAGAGATAGATTTGTCTCCCAGTGACTGCTGCATCTTTGTAATAGGCTGCCAATTCATGTGAAGCTGAGCACCTCTATGACCCCGTTCAAAAGGAACATGGACGAGTGGATGGGGCACTGTAAATTCATACCGAGATAGTGCCCACAACCCTCCTGGATGTGGGCAGTCATTACTAAATACAATCCTGGGTATTGACTACTAGAGTATCTATTACACTGGGATGAAATGGCTAAGCTTGTAATGACATCTAGGTCGATAGCCTAGTAACCTCCTGTCATACTTCTCCACCCCTTAGAGCAAGAAATCTGAACAAAGCCATACATAAAAGTTAGACAAAGGCTCAAAACTAGGGACAGTTTTTAAATATTGCTCTTGCAAACTTAGAAAGTTGATAGAATAACAGGTTTTGCATTAGCATGTATTTTCTGGGGTTCTTATTAGATGACCGAAGACGCAGTCTATCGAATGCGTCTTGGTCAAACTTAAAACAACGAAAAGGCAAACTAGTGAAGTGGCTTTTAAGCGAATTCTTTCCCAGGGAAAGAATTGGCTTGGCCGCTTCCATTACTTTGCCGTTTTTGGCACTGTAGTGCGATCTTGGAGTTGGTATATTTAACTAGCGGGGTATTTATTCTTTCAATTTTTCTTTTCTTTTTTCTTTTTTTTTTTTTTGGAATAGTGATTTTTTTCCCTTGGAAAAAAAAAATCACTGTTCTGAGTTTTCGAGATTGTAAGCATTTGCTTACATGGGGTCGATTATTCATCGTTCGCTTTTTTAATATAGACCCTGTTTTCTGAAAGGTGTGAAGTCTGAAACTCAAATGTTTGTCATTATTTTCTAACTTCAGTCTTTAATGAGTTGCCACTAATTTGCCAGAAACCACAATTTTATGAAAAACAGACCAAAAATATGAGGCAAAATCTGAACATTCTGTGAAAATCTGTACAGTTGAGAGGTATGCCTCCTATGATACTGTGGAATACCTTTTTTGCTTCTTGCTGATTTCTTGACTGAAGTCATTTGTGGTTCAGCATCTTTATCAATTTTTGAATTGTCTGCTATAATATCTACTTCTGTGTAGCTTTCTTCTTGTTTGTCTTGTGACATGGTTGTGGATTTTACTCAGACTGAACAGTTTGTGTCAGTTCCTGAAACTTTGAACACACACAACTTTCATCAACAATCACACTTCTGCTGACTGTTACCTTGTTTGTGTCTGGATGTAGAATTCTGTATCCTTTTTGAGACTCACTGTAACCCACATCTACACCTTCCTTTGCACATGGATCCCATGTAGAATTCTGTATCCTTTTTAAGACTCACTGTAATCCACAACACCACCTTCCTTTGCACATGGATCACATCTTGTATGTTTTTCCTTTGGAATGTGCACATAGGTTTTACTTCCAAAAATGTTGATGTGTCTCAAATCTGGGTTCTTTCTTTTGCACAGTTCATATGGAGTTTTCTCTGTTGTTTTTTCCTGGCAAGCAATTTTGGAGACTGCATGCAGTCATGACAGCCGCTCCCCATTATGTGGTTGGTATATCAGCCTCGAAAAGCATGCTCCTTCCACTCTAACAGAGAGTCCAATTTACTCTATTTGCAACTCTGTTTTGTCTGGGTTATGTGGTACAGTGGTCTGGAACATAATTCCATGTCTGAAAATGTCTTGTGTTGTGCCACTTGTATTTTCAGAGCTGTTGCCTGTTTGTAGCACTCTGGGCATTGTGCCAAAGTAATTACTTAGTTGAGCTCAATACTGTTCTAACTTTGCTGGCACTTCATCCTTGTTGTGTCGCAGGTACGATGTGGTGTACCTGGAGTAATCATCAATGAAACTAAGAAAATACCTCTTCTTTCCTGGAGTCATGTTTTCCATTGGACCACAAAGATCTGAATGAATTAAGTCCAGAGGATTTTGAGCTCTGTTGTTGCTCTGCTTTGGAAAAAGGCTTTTCTCATAATTTTTCCCTTAATGCAGCTGGTACATTTCATTATTTGATCACACTGGCTAATTTTTACACCACTTGCATAGTTACCCTCAACTATTTTCTTTATTGTATCAGGACTTTCTGTGCCCAAGACGTCTGTGCCAAATGTGAGTGCTGTCTGAATGTTTTCCCTCTTTGACTGTGTTAACCATTTCACTACAGTTCAGCTGATACAGTTCCATCTGCGATTTTGGCCTTTACAAGTAAGCATACCCATTTTGTGATGACACAACGGTCACCATGGAAAGTCACTACATTGCCTTGGTTTGTAAGCTTCTTCACTGGCAATATGTTACTTTCAAGATCCAGCACATACAGAACATTTCTCCTGTGTATCTTTCTGGTGATAGTCTGAGAGACAGGACAGTAAATAAAACCATCTCAGATTCCCTCTGACTATTACCTGCCCATTAGCCATGGTGATTTTTCTGTTTTGCTTTGATCACGTTGAGTGAAAAATTTTCTGTTATTAGTCATGTAATTTGTAGCTCCTGAGCCAACACACCATGTCTGCACAGATTAGGTGCCACATCTGGACTCAAATGCATAGTCAGTGTTTAAAGTGGCAACTGCTTCTTCCTTGACATTCTTAGCTTGTTGTGATTTAGCTTGTCTTTGCATTCTAGTATTCCAGATTCTGCAATCTGCCTTTAAGTGACTTGTTTTTTTTTTTTTTTTTACACACAAAGCTTTTACGTGTTTCTAGCTGCATATTACTGTTTTTACTTCTGTTTTTCATCTTTAAAGCAGCCTCTGCACTGGACATACTTTCACTGTTTATGTTTTCTGTCTTGCACTTGTATTCATCCACAAGCTTGCCTTTAACATACGCTAATGTCAGTTCTTCATCTGGATGTGCATCAAGTGCTGTAAAAAGTGTCTCATGACTTTCAAGTAGACCACTAAGTAAAAGTGCTGCAATGTGAAAGTCTTTTATATGCTCCCCAGTACCTCTTAGCCTTTCAACCATTTCTAAAATATGCTTTTTAATCCTGCATATTCTGGTCTTTCATCAGCTTGGTCTGATATAGTTTTCTAATGAAATAGAGTTTATTGCTCAGATTAGCTCTTTCATGTACCTTTTGCAGTTCTTCCCACATTTCTTTAGTGGTTTCACAGTTGCATACATGTAAAATTTGATCATCATCTATGCAAAGGGAGATTGTGCTCTGAGCTTTTTGATCTTTTTCTATCCACTCATCCATGGGTTCTGCTGGTCTGACTTCATTTACACATTTCCACTTACCTTCTCTTAATACAAGCATCCCCATCTTGAATTTCCAAGACTGGTAGTTCTGGTTTGTCATTTTTACTACTGAATGCTTTGCTGAAGAAGTGTCAATAGCCATCTTTACCATTGTTCCCCTTACTTTTTTGATGTCACCCATCTGGGCCAATTATCAAGAAGCCTGTATCCTCACCACTGGCACTGGAAAGTGACATTAACTTGGAACAAAAATGGATACACCCAGTATTTCCAGATGCAGCTGTCCACATCAAGCACAATTTCCCTTAAGACCACACTCAGCTCGGAGTCTGTGTTTCCCTCCAGGTCCCCAGTAAGACTCCCCACTGGTACAGCTATTGAGTTGAGACCTCATCTCAATGTCCAAGCCAAGTTCTTCACACTCTCTCTGTGAAACCAGTGCTTCCTGTCCCTGCTCCAAGTAGCAGACACACATATACACCTGGGAAAGGCTGGCACAGATTTACTTGCTATGCCCCCTTCTGCCCAGAATATACAGTAATTACACTGCCACCAGGCACCCTAAAGCCAGCTACTCTAAGGCTCTTACAAGGGTAGCCAATTATACTGGATGAGATTACTATTAATTCAAATGGTAATGCTGATCAAACAGCCAGGCTTTCAAGAGTGGCTACAGTGTCACCAATAGATAGAAAGTACTTTCAAAGTTTAAAATATTTTCAGAAGGATCAGCCACAATGAAAAGTTTAAATATATTTAATAATAAATAATAAAATAACATGAAAATACTAAATATCTATTTACAATAAGCACCAGAGTTTCAATCACATGAAATATTAAAAATAATACAGGTGGACAGGTTTACACTGTTACAGAATAAAATATACTTAACTAATCTCACTAAATTTTCCTGACTGATCTAAAGAATTATCATTCCCTGGTTACTTACTAGAACAAGGCAAGATGAAGTAGGTGAACAATCCTTCTTTGTCAGGTTAGAAAAACACAGGGCTCTGAGACTTCAGTCTCACCTAGTTTAGTGATGGATTATAGAATGACATCACATACATCTGGTCATCTGACTTCTGGTTCCCGTGCAACCCCCCCCCCATTGCTAGAAACCACAAGGATTTAGCACTTATATTTCAATAATACACATACGCAGACTCTTGCTAAGATCTTCTGTGGCTCCTGGAAGTCACAAAACAATTTCAAACCTCTGCCCTAATAGAGTAGCAATTAGTTCATCCTAACAACACTGCAGGAAGCTTGCTAGTACAGACTTTTTGTCTCTGGTTGTACTGAGAACTGTAAGATAAATTTGTATGGCCTAAATAAGTAATTTAATTTCTTTACTATTTTCCAAAGTCAGGTGGATTGAGATTAACCTCTTCTCTTTCAGTATCCTCTGTTAAAACATATACATTTAAACAATTACAATAATACATATATATTCCTTTTTCTGCCCAGCAGGGCACACTGTTGGTGCATTCTTAACACAAGCAGCTTTACAAATGCATTTTTATGCACAAGCATCTGTACAAATCAATTTGATATACAAATGACATATAATTCTTTACAAAATTCCAGTTAGTTATGCTGGCCATACCTCTCAACCTGGAAACATCAAAAATCTGGACAAGGCCCATGAAAAAATAGGTACAAATCTGTACGCTGATTAACATAACATTTGCAAACATAATTATGTAACCCCACCCACTCCAGTGGAATTGTGGGATACCGACTTCCAAACGCAAACTGAAGAACAGACAACCAAAATATGGCACCAGAGTCCCCCTGCAGCCATTCCAATGTCCCATACCATGACCTGGTTAATTTCACCCCATTTACCATAAACACTAATATGTGCATACTGCTTTACTTCTACAATGATTATTTGGATTTTATTTTTACATTTTATAGCACAATGCATATACACTAACAGATATCTTCTAAACAAAGCAATAGTGTCTCACAATGAAAATATACTTGGCATTAAAACGTCTCTGCCCTCGAAACTCACATTCATTGAAACAGCATCGAAACCCACACTGCATCCAAAGAAAATGCATCTGACCAGTGGTAGACAAAGATTACCTTTGGGCTGTTTTCAAATCATAGGCCCGTTGCACACAAAACAAGAAACATACATGTGTTCTTTGATACACCTTCCTGCCTTTATTAAATTATATTCCTTGTATAATACAGCACACTTGTTAGACTTAGAGCGCATTTTAAATTTATTATTTGAACATTTTCCCAGTAGGCAATGAAACAAAATGCATGAACCAATAATGACAAAACAGCACAATTCACAACATTTCCATCATAAAAGTCTACCCCCCCACACACACACACAATGACATTTTAAATTTATTGTTTGAACAATTTCCCAGTAGGCAATGAAACAAAATGCATGAACTGATAATTATAAAACTGCCTGCCCATATATAATGACAGTAGTGTAAGCCATAGGCATCTTGCACAGCTTCTCACACTTATTTTCAGTTTCAGGTTTGTTTGGGTAGAGCAAAAGGCCAAAAACCAGGAACACATTTTAAACATTTCTTGTATAATTTTGGAAAGTTGTTAGACTAAAATGTGATGTTACCACCATGCATTTGACTGCCAAGTCTTGAACCTGTGCATGCCAAATCACAAGTTTCCTGAAAGATATGATGGAAGACTGAAACTTAAATAGGTTCATAGGTTCATACTAGGCTATCTGCCTGAGGGCATTTATAAGCCTAGCCCATATTTTTGTGGCTTACACCACCCCTTTAGTATGGGGAACTATACCCATTATTTTGCTGTGCCTCTGTCTAGCAGTGACACTGAGGTAATCCCTGGAGTATATCTGCGATCTCCCATCCATTGGTCAAGATTTCTCTTGAACAAGGCCAGCGAGGTGCTCTGCCTCACATATACTGGGATTTTGTTCCACAGCATAGGGAGTCTTTGGGTGATGAATCTATCCCTCCAGCACGTCCTATTAATAGCCGTGTCGAGGTTTAAGTCTCCCGCCCTTGTGGCTCTGACGGATCTAGATTTTTTGAGGTGAAGCATATTCATCAAATCTGGGTTTGACATGGCCTTGTATGTCAGGCAAAGGTCACCTCTGAGCAAGCGGTGGCGACTGAATAGAGCTGGAGTTCTTTCAGTCGGGCAGCATAGGACAGATTTTTGAGACCCTTTATCCTTTTGGTGAGGAACTTTTGTGGCCTCTCCAGCTGCTGCAAGTGTCGGGTCAGATACATTCCGAATGGGGCATTGTACTCAATCATTGGTCTGATGAGTGATGAGTATAGGGAGACTATGACCTCCCTTGATCTAGATGTGAATCCCTTCATGATAAGGTGGGCAATGTAGAAGGTCTTCCTAACTACTTTAGCTACATGGGTGTCGAATGACAGGCTACTGTCAACCTGGGTCCCCAGGTCCCTGATAACTTCTTCTGTGCTCAGAGGATTACCACCTATATGGTAGCTAGGGGTAACCTTGTTTTTCCCGAAGGGTATGACTATGCATTTTTTGGCATTTACCGTGCTTTTGGTCCTGGCTGCAAGCCTTTTTACAATATTTTTTACAATAAACGTGATTGACTTTATTTCCTGGTGGCGAGGGGTCTGTCTTCGTGACTGCTGCTTGTTTTTGTGGTTCTGGTCTGTTTGCAGTTCCTGCTTTGTGGTTATTTTTTGGCATTTAACTTTAGGCCATGGCTCTGGCACCAGTCATCCGTTTCTGTGAGACCCTTCTGAAAGATATCTGTGTCAGATGTGTTTTCGACTACGGCGCCCAGTTTGCAGTCATCTGCAAACTTTGTCAGCCATAACCCTCCTGTGTTTGCTTGTACTTCGGAAAAGTAGATGCCAAACAAGAGTGGGCCCAGGACTGAGCCCTGTGGGACACCACTTGTGACAGGCTTTGAGTCTGACATGGCGCCAGCAACTCTGACCCTGTGGGTTCTGTCACTCAGCCAGTTTGCAACCCATCTTGTGATGTATGGGTTAACATTTAAGCTGATGAGTTTTTCAATGATACCCGAGTGGGGTATTGTATCGAAGGCCTTCGCCAGATCGAGGTAGGCTGTATGGACTGCCTTTCCTCATCAATGGCTTTGGTGACTGTTTGAAAAAGTCAACCAAGTTTAAAAGGCATGATCTGCCTTTGACAAAGCCAAACTGGGTTGGATCCAAAGTCTGCAAATTCCCTATGTCTTTATTTATGAGGTCCATTATGATCCTCTCCATGGCTTTGCAGATAAGGCTTGTCAAGCTAATGGGCGGTAATTTCCAGGGTCTGTGGAGGCACCGCCTTTGTGAAGTGGGACCACAGTCGCAGTGCGCCACTCCTGGAGTGCGTATCCAGAGGTGAGACTATGATTAAACAGCTGTCCTAGCTGTGGGTTTAATTCCTCATTGAGTTCGTGGAGCACACAGCCTGGGACACCATCAGGTCCCATGGATGCTGTGTTTTTTGCTTTGGAGAGAGCAGTTCTCACTTGGGCATTTGAGATGTTTGGGGGGCTGCAACCATTTGGTATAGATATCTCTCCTTTTGGGGGGGAGGGGGAGGAGAAGTTTGCACTGAACCTGTCAGCCAGTATGTTGGCAATGTCTGTAGGATCAGTAATCTTCACATCATTTTGAACTAGTTCTGAGCATATCTGGGAGTTTCCTCCCAGGTTTCTAACATAGCTAAAGAAGGCCTTATGATTGTCTTTTGAGTCTTTAGCTATTTTTCCTCTCAAAATTTGCTTTGGGTGATTTTATGAGAGCTCTTAGTTTTTTACTTATAGTGATCAAAGATGTCTTACCTTTTAAGGATTTTGCTCTATCTTGTAGTACCTTCCTCCTTTTGTTGTAGAGTTTGTTTATGGCTGGGGTCCACCAGACTGGACGCTTGCCCTTGGTACAAAGAGTCTTTGTTTTGCTTGGGATTGCCTTATCCATGCAGTCCTGCAGGTGCTGGTAGAAGGCATTTGTAAGTGATTCAGCGGCTTGAGTACTGTTTTCCGCCGGCTCGGGGCCTTAAAGGAGACCACACTAGTCTTTAGAAGTGTGAAGTCGGCTTTGAGAAGTTTTTACTGTGGCCTTTTTTATTGCAGGTGGGGTGGGATGAGGACCTCCAGCAAGATTAGTTTGTGATCTGATCTCACCAGTGAGGGGTATACATCCGGTGTTGAACATTGTGCTCCCATGTTCGTGATGATGAGATCAAGTATGTTTTCTCCTCTTGTGGGATGGTGACTAGTTGTTCCATGGCATTTGAGTTTATGAATTCCAGGAACTTTTGGGCTAGGGTGTTTGGGCTTGAGTAGTGTTCCCAGTCTATATTAGGGTAATTGAAGTCACCTAGTATGATGGTGTTTGGAGATACATTTATCCCCTCCAGTGTTTTCAGGAAAGCCATGTGAGGTTCCTGAGTTTGTGAGGGTGGCCTGTAACATGCTACAATTTGCAGAGCAGTCTAGCCTATGGTTAATTGCACCTGGATGGTCTCCGATGCATCGTGTGTTGCCACCAGTCTTGAGGTGTGGGTGTCCTTGATGAATATGGATACCCCCCCTCCTTTCTTGGTATTGTCCGGATTTTGGGGCCGGAACTCATGATATGAGGTAAAACCTGTTAGTGCTGGGGTGCTCTCAGGAGCCTTGAACCAGGTTTCTGTCACAGCACAGACATCGATGTTCTCCATACTGAGAAGGGCCTCGAGTGCGTGCATTTTGAGATTTAGACTTCTGGCATTGAGCAGCATTACCCTTAGTTTTTTCCTTTTTGTGTTCTAGGGTGGTAGGTTTAGAATTTGAGCCTTGCCTAAAAAGGCACTATGGGGTGGCAAGAGCCTTTGCCAATATCCGGAATCCCAGGGTGACAGGTGCAAGCCGTCCCTTGAAGCAGCGTGGCTTGTCCAGCATGTCATCCCAGGCAGACAGACATTGGATCCCCTTTGAATGACACCAGAGTTTAAGCCAATTGTTAAAGCTGATCATCTTATCTCTGTATTGTGGCATCATTCTTGGTGAAGGTAGGATACTGCTCAAGGTCAGGGTCATACCTACCTGGGCTACATAATCAGAGAGCTCCTCAATGTCTCTTTTCATGTAGTCCAAGGAGGTACGTCTCAGGTCGTTTACACCAGCGTGGACAATGACTGAGTCGTATTTGTACCTGCTGTTGAGAGACCTGAGTGCTTGCGTTATGTGGCGGATTCTAGCGCCCGACAGGCAGCTTACTGTAACTCTCTCCTTACTCAGTCTGGTGAGCGGGACGTCAGTGTGTCTGACTATGGAGTCACCAATGACTAATGTGTCTGGCATTGTGTTTGGCCTTAAGGGCTGTGACTGTTTGACACTCTGACTGTGAGGTCTATGTGTTGCAGGTGTTGTGTTCTGAGGTGGTGGTTGTTTGGGTGTCTGCTTTGGTGGCCTCTGCTGTTTTGGTAGATTTCTGATCAGAGCCTCCGAGTATGTCTTTGTGTGTTTATGTGTATGATTTGAGGTTGTGATGGTACTATGTGAGACTGGGTCTATAGTGTGTGTGGTAACCTTCTCCTCCTGTCTGGTCTTGCCAGTCCTAAGTTGAGAGAGCTCAGCCTCCAGTTTGGCCGTATAGTTGCATCTCTCGCATGTATTTGTGTTTTGTGGGAGGAGGAGAGGGTTGTCTGTGTACATGAGGCAATTGTAACATTGCCTCAATATTCCCAGGTTCACCAGCTGAGCAGGAGAGGATACTAGCAACTGATCCCTCGACATGCTAGAAGGAATAGACAAAAAAACTTTAAAAGAGATTCCGGGGGGTGTGGGTGTCCGAGAAATGGGGTTCACCTTTTTGGGGTACTATCTATAACAAGAGTGCTGTATCTCGGTGATAAGTACTGTAGGAGCAAGTGCTAGGTTTGACAGATACAGAATAGGCTACTCGGAGTCAGGTAGAGATGATCTTTTTAGTTATAGGATATGCTGATTAGATCAGTAGTATAGTTCGAGGAAGGTAGTTTTAAGAGAAAATTTGAAGAGTGGACTTTAGGTAGCCCTAATATTTTAAACCTGCTTAACCGGCGCTGCCCTAATGTGCAACAGTGGCAACTCAGCTAAACGCAAAGCAAGCGTTTAGCGTGTTTTATATCAGGGGGCTGAAAGAAGCTAGGAACTGGCCCAAAATGACCAATAAACTACAAGTTGCTGGCTGAAACCTCACAAAACTGGACCAACAGGCAGCTCAATGCTTCCCACTCCCACTGGTAAGCAAGGGAACTTCCTCTCTTCCAAATTAGGTAAAGAATCAGTAACAGGAACTGCAAACAAAGTCCAGGGATCAGCAAGCTCTGAAACTGGACTATTCTAGCTCAGTAAGGCGGAAAACAAGAGATATATATATTTTTTTTCAGAAAACAAGCAGAAACAGATACAGTAAACACTTATAAATGCTATAAATCGGCTATCACAGCCTACACAAACAATTTGCAACAGTTACAGATTTTAAAAGTAACAAACTGAGAAACAAGTGCAATAACAGAATAAATGCAGAATAAACAATAACAATGTATCAGCAAGCAGGCGAAATACAGTTGCTAGATAAATAGAAGTGGAGAGCCACAAAAGAAGGTGAGAATTCAACCCTATACCTTGTGTCTTTGAGGTAAACACCTTAACCATTATACCAACCCCCAATATCCAAATGGCTATCATTTAGTGAATTCAGTTCTCACTTCTCAACATAGCTCTCAACCTCTTAACCTGGACAACACCAATAATGGGGGATACAAAATTCAGTTGTCACTTCTCCATATCTCTCAATCTCTTAGCACAAAAAACCTAGACAAAGCCAATAATGGGAGAATACAGCCCCCAAATAGGGACAAATTTCAAATACTTATCTTATAAACTTAGAAAATTGCTAGAATAAAAGTTTTGTTTTACCATTTATTTTCTGAAGAATATGAAGTCTGAAATTCAAATGCCTGTCATTCACAAGTGGTGGTGGCCTCCACATTTTAGCTAGATGCTCCACTGGATGTTTATGCCTCTGTGTAAACCCTTTAACTTGGATCCTGTTCATCATTACAGAATTCAAGTACCTGACCAGAGTGGGTCTTGAATGATACTCTACAGCTACTGTGCAGAACCCAAGCCACAGTAGGCCATTTTAAGCCTACCCAATTTCCTTGGAAGGTGAGAATTCAACCCTATACCTTGTGTCTTTGAGGTAAACACCTTAACCATTATACCAACCCCCAATATCCAAAGCTAGAATCAAAGCCTGTATTATTGGTGCTGTCGCTTATGTCTTACTTCATTAACAGGTTGATTCACACACAGCAACAATGTACTACTGTGCTGAACTTCAGTTTGCTCACAATGCATCTGGAGCTCTGCATATAAAGACAGTTCTGTCAACGTTTATGCCTCTCTTTACTGCAATACTTACCTTGCTATATGAGCACTACTTTCTAATGATAACCAAAGAGGAATCAAGGAAAACAGCCTCTAAATCTTACAAATGAGCCATGAAAATGTGGAAGTAATACAAATATCCACACTTTGTGCTCAATTATAACTCCTTACAGACTGTGGCTAAGAAGACATTTAGTAGGTAAAATTTACAATTTATAAGTCAAAGAAAGGCACAGTTCATGGGCATCTCAAGAGCTTCTGATGTTAAGCAACTGTTCCTGCTGCCAGGCACAAGCCTTGTGCCAGTTTCTACACTTCCACTGGTAATGTTTAAATTTCTAACCATTTGTTTCCTGTTGGGGAATTCACCAAAAAGTTTTCTAATATTATTATTGTCCCTCATATTTCCCTTAACTACCAGAGTGCTGATGTGATTTTAACTTCCCCCCCAATTTCCATATAAGAATTTTGATTGTAACCATCCGTTAAAACAGTTATAGGCTTTGTCTGGATCTGGAAATCTAGCAGCAACTGGCATATGCTCTTAGCCAGCCCTTGACTCATGTCTTCAGTTTGTGCTTAATGCATATGTCATTCAAACCAATAAGAAGTATGATTGTGGTTATTTGATTCAATGAGGTTACAGCTCCAACATATATCTGGGATGACTGGCCAGTTTCATTAGTAGCTGACCTTTTATGTAGTTGTTACCATGGTTTCATGTATGGCAGTTGCACTGTGATGGCCCTGTGGATGTTGATATGTACCATTCACAGTGAGTGGAAAAAGGGACTGACACATTCAATGCTTCTCTAACTTGTTTCAATTCTTGGTTTTATTGTAGCTTTCTAACTATTCTTTCAATATTTTTTCTTATGGTAAAGATCATCTCCCTTCTTTCCATGCCTGCACATGTACATTACTGAGTCTTGTCAAGGTCTTTTGTTTTTCCTGTTTGTGAGTTTTCCCCATACTGGTCTTCCTAACTATTCAGATGATAAGGTAGCTTACAGGTCCTTCTCATTTAATTGGATCATAAGGAGTGGCCTTCAATCTGGTATGGAAACCCTTACAAAATGGTTTGCAAGCAAGCAACATCTACTTAATTGTAACAAGACAAAGTCCACTCATTTTAGTGATACAACTATGTTCATGCCTGTGGATCTCTAGGAGATAATTCTGATTGTTATTGTAGGAAATATCCACATATTCAGCTATCTTCTAGTCTGGTTTGACCCAACCCCTGTCACTGAATTACATGTAAATGAATGTAAAATTAAAATCAACAGGCAACACTTGATTGAAAGTTTCTAAACTTAAGAATGCTTAGACACCAGTGCAGACACAAACCATGTTCTAATTCAAGGTGAAGAAAATGGCCTTCTGGTTACACCTAGTGCTTCTTCTAGGAATATGCTTGACATGTAGGAGAATTAGTCTGACTACAAGTAAGGACCATCAGTGTAAAACTTGAGCAAGGCAGTCTGGCTTCCTATCACAGACAGCTCAGAATTGCTGCTCTCGAGTATCTTATTCAAATATCTGACCTACTGAGAAAAGATCAGCCCTAGCATATAGACTGAAACCTAAGGGTAAGCATTATATACTTCTGTCTAACTCTGATGGCACACTTACACTTAGGTATACTTACTTACACACAGTACGTACACTTACTAAGTACACGTAACTTTGTACATATCCATAGGACTCTCATCCAGATAACTTTATGGAAACTCTAGATCTAGATGATTGCAAGAAAAAAACTGTTCTGACTCCTAAATTTGTAAAGTAGTTTGTAAATTCAAAAAATATTGTTTAATGCATGAACAATTCATTGCATTATGTCTGCCATGCCACTTTCATTTTCCTTGCTACCTAATTACTTATTTTGTATAATATTACTATTGTACTTGCTATTACCTTTTACCTCTTTCAGAATGATAATTCTAAGCACAGAACTGCAGAATGGCTATTACTCTTTGTGAAAAGGCGTGGCATGCCAACCTTTTTAATTCTAACTACTCTAACAACAGGCATGACCTTAAACAGAGCCTGATGTAATTAATCTTCAGAGGTCATATGAAGTTGTACATAGCTCTTAACAATGTGTTATAATTTCTAGCTGTCTCCACACTCTCTTCAGGAGTGGCCAAACTCATGCGAATTTCAAAACCACATTTCTTCTGCCTTGAAACCTTTAGTTTCATTTGGCTTGATACATATAGGTTCATAGGTTCATACTAGGCTATCTGCCTGAGGGCATTTATAAGCGTAGCCCATAGTTTTGTGGCTTACACCACCCCTTTAGTTTGGAGAAACTATGCCCATTATTTTGCTGTGCCTCTGTCAAGCAGTGACACTGAGGTAACCCCTGGGGTGTATCTGCGATCTCCCATCCATTGGTCAAGATTCCTCTTGAACAAGGCCAGCGAGGTGCTCTGCCTCACATAAACCGGGATTTTGTTCCACAGCATAGGGAGTCTTTGGGTGATGAATCTATCCCTCCAGCACGTCCTATTAATAACCGTGTCAAGGTTTAAGTCTCCAGCCCTTGTAGCTCTGAGGGATCTAGATTTTTTGAGATGAAGCATGTTCATCAAATCTGGGTTTGACATGGCCTTGTACGTCAGGCATAGGTCACCTCTGAGCAAGCGGTAAGCAACTGAATATAACTGGAGTTCTTTCAGTCGGGCAGCATAAGACAGATTTTTGAGACCCTTTATCCTTTTGGTGAGGAACTTTTGCAGCCTCTCCAGCTGCTGCAAGTGTCGGGTCAGATACATTCCGAATGGGGCATTGTACTCGATCATTGGTCTGATGAGTGATGAGTATAGGGAGACTATGACTTCCCTTGATCTAGATGTGAATCCCTTCATGATAAGGTGGGCAATGTAGAAGGTCTTCCTAACTACTTTAGCAATATGAGTGTCGAATGAAAGGCTACTGTCAACCTGGGTTCCCAGGTCCCTAATAACTTCTTCTGTGTTCAGGGGATTGCCACCTATATGGTAGCTAGGGGTAACCTTATTTTTCCCGAAGGGTATGACTATGCATTTCTTGGCATTTAACTTTAGGCCATGGCTCTGGCACCAGTTATCCGTTTCTGTGAGACCCTTCTGAAGGATATCTGTGGTGGATGTGTTTTCAACTACGGTGCCCAGTTTGCAGTCATCTGCAAACTTTGTCAGCCATAACCCTCCTGTGTTTGCTTGTACTTCAGAAAAGTAGATGCCAAACAAGAGTGGGCCCAGGACTGAGCCCTGTGGGACACCACTTGTGACAGGCTTTGAGTCTGACATGGCGCCAGCAACTCTGACCCTGTGGGTTCTGTCACTCAGCCAGTTTGCAACCCATCTTGTAATGTATGGGTTTACATTTAAGTTGATGAGTTTTTCAATGATACCCGAGTGGGGTATTGTATCAAAAGCCTTCGCCAGGTCTAGGTAGGCTGTATGGACTGCCTTTCCTCGTCAATGGCCTTGGTGACTGTTTGAAAAAGTCAACCAAGTTTAGAAGGCATGATCTGCCTTTGACAAAGCCAAACTGGGTTGGATCCAAAGTCTGCAAGTTCCCTATGTCTTTATTTATGAGATCCATTATGATCCTCTCCATGGCTTTGCAGATAAGGCTTGTCAAGCTAATGGGACGGTAATTTCCAGGGTCGGTGGAAGCACCGCCTTTGTGGAGTGGGACCACAGTCGCTGTGCGCCACTCCTGGAGTGCGTATCCGGAGGTGAGACTAAGATTAAACAGCTGTCCTAACTGTGGGTTTAATTCCTCGTTGAGTTCATGGAGCACACAGCCGGGGACACCATCAGGTCCCATGGATGCTGTGTTCTTTGCCTTGGAGAGAGCAATTCTCACCTGGGCGTTAGAGATGTTTGGGGGGCTACAATCATTTGGTATAGATATCTGTCCTTTGGGGGAGTTTGCACTGAACCTTTCAGCCAGTATGTTGGCAATGTCTGTAGGATCAGTAATCTTCACATCATTTTGAACTAATTCTGAGCATATCTGGGAGTTTCCTCCTAGGTTTCTGACATAGCTAAAGAATGCCTTATGGTTGTCTTTAGAGTCCTTAGCTATTTTTTCTCAAAATTAGCTTTGGATGATTTTATGAGAGCTCTTAGCTTTTTACTTATAGTGATCAGCGGTGTCTTACCTTTTAAGGATTTTGCTCTATCTTGTAGTAGCTTTCTCCTTTTGTTGTAGAGTTTGTTTATGGATGGGGTCCACCAGACTGGGCGCTTGCCTTTGGTACAAAGAGTCTTTGTTTTGCTTGGGATTGCCTGATCCATGCAGCCCTGCAGGTGCTGGTAGAAGGCATTTGTAAGTGATTCAGCGGTTTGAGTAATGTTAACCGCCGGCTCAGGGGCCTTAAAGGAGACCACACTAGTCTTTAGAAGTGTGAAGTCGGCTTTCGAGAAGTTCTTTACTGTGGTCTTTTTCATTGCTGGTGGGGGCGGGATGAGGACCTCCAGCGAGATTAGTTTGTGATCAGATCTCACCAGTGAGGGGTATACTTCCGGCATTGAACATTGTGCTCCCATGTTCATGATGATGAGATCAAGTATGTTTTCTCCTCTTGTGGGGATGGTGACTAGTTGTTCCATGGCATTTGAGTTTATGAATTCCAGGAACTTTTGGGCTAGAGTGTTTGGGCTTGAGTAGTGTTCCCAGTCTATATTAGGGTAGTTGAAGTCACCTAGTATGATGGTGTTCGGAGATACATTTATCCTCCAGTGTTTTCAGGAAGGCCATATGAGGTTCCTGAGTTTGCGGTGGCCTGTAACATGCTACAAATTGCAGAGCAGTCTTGCCTATGGTTAATTGCACCTGGATGGTTTCCGATGCATCGTGCGATGCCACCAATCTTGAGGTGTGAGTGTCCTTGATGAATATGGATACCCCTCCTCCTTTCTTGGTATTGTCCAGGTTTTGGGGCGGAACGCATGATATGAGGTAAAACCTGATAGTGCTGGGGTGCTCTCAGGAGCCTTGAACCAGGTTTCTGTCACAGCACAGACATCGATGTTCTCCATACTGAGAAGGGCCTCGAGTGCGTGCATCTTGAGGTTGAGACTTCTGGCATTGAGCAGCATTACCCTTAGTTTTTTTCTTTGTTTTGTTCTAGGGTGGTAGGTTTAGAATTTGAGCCTTGCCTAAAAAGGCACTATGGGGTGGCAAGAGCCTTTGCCAAAATCCGGAATCCCAGGGGTGACAAGTGCAAGCCGTCCCTTGCTAAGCAGCGTGGCTTGTCCAGCATGTCATCCCAGGCAGACAGACATTGGATCCCCTTTGAATGACACCAGAGTTTAAGCCAATTGTTAAAGCTGATCATCTTATCTCTGTATTGTGGCATCATTCTTGGTGAAGGTAGGATACTGCTCAAGGTCAGGGTCATACCTGCTTGGGCTACATAATCAGAGAGCTCCTCTATGTCTCTTTTCATGTAGTCCAAGGAGGTACGTCTCAGGTCGTTAACACCAGCGTGGACAATGATTGAGTCGTACTTGTACCTGCTGTTGAGAGACCTGAGTGCATGCGTTATGTGCCAAACAGCTATAATTTTACAACCTCACTCAACTATTGACAACCCCCAGAAGCCTAAGATCCACTGTAGGAATCATTCAGTACTAGTCCAGTTAGCAATAGATCCTCCTACCCAAAAATGTACTGGCTCAAAATTTTGTTACGTTATTTAAGTGACTACCATGTTATTGTCAAACAAATATGATTTACCCTGGGAAACCATTCCTTAGTAGTCGAGCACGTACTTTAGCACTGATCTGTGCTTCTGTTCTAGGATTCCTTGTAGGAATATATACTACTCGGTAAATATGAGAAGGCTTCAAAAGACCATTGCTAACTAAAGAAATAAAATCTTACCTAATGCAAATAAATGCTATTTGAAAAAAAAAGAAAGAAAAGTATCTAAAATGGAATTATTGAGTACTTAAGTCTTATGATATAATGTATAATTTAGATAAAAAGCTGAAAACCAAATTACTTTATAATTAGGCAAGTTTCTGGATTCAAACACCCCACACAATTTTAGAAAGAAAGATAGCCTTTTACAGGAGAAAAAACATCAAACACCAAATATCCATCATATTTATTGTCTAATAACACCAGTTTAGCCATCCTAGGCTTAGACACAATGCTATGACATCACTTCCTTACTTGTTGTATTATTCCTAACACAGTGCACCCAACAGCTATGGCTAGTTAATCTAACAATACCTTAGTAATGATTCAGTCTTAATAATTTTCCATTTTAGAGAGGTAACTCCCTAGAAAGCATCAGAAGTTACAGCAGCTTATGCTAACTCTTTTTGTCTTACCTCTCTGAAACTTTCAGCTAATTTTATCTCCAAGCCTTTCACCTGTATGTTCAACATTTCTTTAAATCAGTCTCTATTACATTTTCTTTTAAATATTCCTTCATTATGATTCATAAAACATCACTCATCTCACACACACACACACACACACACACACACACACACACACACACACACACACACACACACACACACACACCAGTTGTTCAGAAGCAGCAGTCGGTCATCGTTTCTTACTTGAAGCAGCTTGTTTCTTGAAGTTAGCTTTCTACCTGATGCAGCCCATAATGCAAGTCCTTCCCACTTCACTCGCACAAGCTCTACAGCAGTAGTAGTATCCAGAACAGTAACGCAAGTCCTTCCCGCTCTGCTCACACAAGCTCTGCAGCAGTAGTCCCTTCCTGAAGCCTTCCCACTCACACAAGCTCTGCATAGACACCAGACGCTTCCCGCTCACAGATCCATTCAAGCAGTCAGCTGGAAATGAGCCTTTGAGCTCAATTCTGACAGGCTGATGGAGCTGACATCATCGCGCACATGATGATGACAGCTCAGAAATTTGAAATGAAGGGGTACCACTTAGGAATCGTGGCACCCCATTATTTGACCCCAAAACTCAGTATAAACTGAGTAATTCGGTATGGTTGAGAGGTATGATGCTGGCATATGTTGCACATCCACTGCCCTATTTCTCCTGGCATAGCTGGCATTACCTCACATCATCACAGCTTTATCTGTCATTGCACTTATTTGCTGTAGCTGGTTGTGTTTGGGTGCCAGGGTGTCTAGGTGAAGACCCTAATTCTCGTGTAATTTCACCCTCAGGCACTGTGGAGTCACCCTAATCCCCACCCGACTGCTCTCCCCCATCATGGTGAGTGAAAAAATAACTTTTTCTATAACCTGTTAGTGTTATCTTAATAAAACAAAAACCCCTAAAATTAAAACCTACATCACTTGCACCTTATTGACTTCCCTCTGAACACCTCCAGCTCACCTCTGAAACCATAGCCTATCCTGTTGCCATACTCATAAATAGATCTGTTTCAGAGCTATACATTCCTAAACTTTAACAGCAATCATGTATAATACCCCATTCACAAGGTGGGGTGACCTTTCTTACTATACACCCAACAACTACACCATCTAACAAGTAACACCCACATCTTGTCTACCCAGCAACAATTTATTCAAGAATACAGAATTGAAGCCGCTTTATTAAACTCTCTCAGTTCTACAAACCATTACAAAAAAGAAGGCCTTTCCACTGCTTCTATCATCGTAGACTTTTTCAAAGTCTTTGACACAGTATCACATTCCCTTCTGCTTCATTGATTAGCAAAACTGGACCTTGACAGTAACACTATAAAATAGTTTGAAAGCTATTTAGCTAACATCTCTCGTACTGTGTGATAAGCACAATCATATTTTGTCTTTTAACCCATTAAAATAGGAGCTCCATATGGATCTACACTTGGACCTTTCCAATTCAGTACTTGTGCTGATGCTATGCACACAGTAAGCATCATATGAAATTAGTACAGTATGCTGATGATTCTGCCCTAATTTGTTTTACTAGCTTAAAACTACAACAAAATTGCTTAACATGCAGCAAATGTCTCCACAAAAAATCACTGTACAGCTCTACATAAAACTTACTGACAAGAATTAAAACATGCAGTCCTCAGTCAGTTAAAAAGCACTACTCATAGCCAGTATGTACCTAGGCATGTATATTATCCCTACATAAGGTGGGGTGACTTTCCTAACTATATCCCCATTGCTGCTTTATCTCCCATATCTAAAATGCTAAAGAAATATGTACAGTGATTTATTTTTTTTATTTTTTTAGTGGAGGCATTTTCTGCATGTTACTCAATTTTGTTCTATTTTTTTCAAACTTTTACAAGTGGGTTTTGGGTATGTTAATTAGAACAGATGATGTGTAAAGAAGACTACGGAGGAATAGAGTGTGGTGTGTTGTTTGCAGCTGTGCTATCTCTTTTAAACAGGCTTGCCCAATGTTTTATGGATTTTAGAGGAGATACAGTCTATGTCTTTATTGAAATGTAATTTGTAATCAATTATATTGCCTATAACTTTAGCAAGAGTAACTTGTTCAACAAGTGTATAATTTTGTGAGATGACCTGGGATGTTTCTTGTTCTAAAGAGTACCAGCTTTGTTTTGCTGGGATTGAAAAAAAATACAATTCAATTAGCCATTTCTTTAGTTTCTGTACGGTTTCCCGAGTACTATATGTTGTAGTTAGTTAATTAAGCTAGCAAAACACCTAAGAAACCTAAGATCACAATCACAAAACATTTTAAATGTGGCCAAATCATACAACCATTTGGGAATTCAGTCCATGCTGCATTGATTTGAAATTCTATTCCATCTGACCTTAAAACCAAACAAAATCACAACATTTTTAGACACAAATTAAAACTCACATAACTTGTAATAGGTTCTGCCACTGTTCTTGTTCTTAATGATGCACATTCCATTACTACCCTACTTCAATTTCATGATACTCTCTAATTGGTTAGTTGTTTATCAGTATAATGTATATCCGTATTTAGTTGATTTCCTATCTCACTTATGTTGTTAATGGAACTCACTCTCTTTCACTTTCTCTTTCTTGCTCTAAATATATGTGTGTGTGTGTGTGTGTGTGTGTGTGTGTGTGTGTGTGTGTGTGTGTGTGTGTGTGTGTGTATGTATATATATATATATATATATATATATATATATACAATTCCTGTAACTTTATATATTTTATATTGTTTCATTACATGTTAGGAATTGTGTATTCTAATCATAATCGTGCACTTTTCTCCCAGGGCCTTCACTGAAAATGGACTTTTTTTCAGTTGGACTAGGCTGATAAACAAAACGGATAAAGTTGCTACCCTAAATCTGCTACACTTGAGGAATACTATGGGTTCAAGAGGCAAGGCCCCAAAGGATTAAAGACCAGTAGAATTGGACAGCCTCTTCACTAGCCTAGTGAGCAAGACAGACAAATTCTCAAGACCAAGAGCTCAACAAATAAAAGGTTGTTAAGTAAATAGTTTGATGTACCAAATGTTGGTATGGAAACGTATACTGTAGACATAAGACATGCTACCCCATCAATAGTCTAAAGATAGGCAGTTTACCGAGGTAAGAATGGCTTATACATGGTAAACATTATAGACCTAGTACATCAGAAACCTGATGGATATATAAAGCAGTTACAGTATCACCTAAATAGTATTATATCAAGTTGTAGTCAGATTGGGCAAGATATTTGCACAAAATGCTCAAGATGTATCTCAACAACTCCAGAGATTTCAGGCACTATAGCCCAAATCTGCATCTTGTATTAAAATCAATCTGTGGCCCTTTGACAAAAAAACAGCTTCCACTTGAGGCTAAAAAGGCCATCAAAGTACATGTTTCAGTCTCAATAGCAGACAGTCCATACAATCAAATGAGAATTAGAAGTAGCAAACAATGCCAACCAAACACCCATATGCACAAATCCCAGGTCTGCTTAGGGCACCCCACTGGCTTCTCTGTCAGTCACATAAAGACCTCAAACTGGTCAATAATCCCAATAATATGTCATTAGTAACCACATTATAATAAAGGTACCACAACTGAAATAACTGTAACAGTTAAAAGCCCCAGTCATCAGTCAACATAATGGCAAAGGTAATTAAAACAGATGGCAAAGAGAGAGACCATTGCCTGGAACAGTCCAAATAGGTGCTTTGGTCAGATTCCAAAAAGGACAACTCAGTGACAGCCACAAAATATGGTTGCTAGGAAAACTTAGCCAAAATAAGCCACAAGTGAAAAATAATACTTATCAGTTTATAGTACATCGACCACAGTACTGATCATTTTATTTATTTATTTATTCTATATTTGTTGACTGGGAGTGTCTGGATGAGCTATTGCCCTTTTTCAGCGGAGGCCTGGGAGAAAAGCTCTAAACATATACAATGCTATAAAAATAGCAATACAGATACATTTCAATAAAAATAGCAATAGAGAATTTTGGTAGTTAAAATATGTAAGCTACATACATGTATATTGTTGACAGATTAATAGAAGCTTCTTCAGGATCCCAGCAACATTGCTTCCTCTGGATATAGATGGGAGGGGATTTGACATTAAGAGACCCCCCCCAAGTGGGAATAAGATCAGAGTATGTGTCCAAGGCAGGTATGACCATCGCTTTAAGCAGCATCCTACCTTCACCAAGAATGATACCACAATATCAACAAAAAATAATTGACTTCAACAATTGGCTTAGTTTCTGGTGACATTCCAAGGGGATCCAGTATCTGACTACCTAGGATGACATGGTTGACAGGCCTCGATGCTTTGCCAGAGATGGCCTCCACTTGTCACCCCTGGGATTCAGGATTCTCTTCAAGTCTCTTGCCCCCCCCCCCCCATTTTGCCTTTTTTAGGCAGTGTCCCAGACACAAATCTTCCAACATAAAAGATCTATCAAAAAGAAAATTGAAGGTCATGCTGCTTAACACTAGGAGCCTTAACCTAAAAATGCACTCACTGGAGGCTCTTCTCGCACTGAAAGATGTGGACATCTGTGCAGTCATGGAAACTTTGTTCAAGGCTGAGGAGAGCATCCCTGCCTTATTCTACACATTCCAACCCCAAAATGAGGTTAGGAAGACTAAGGGTGGTAGAGTTTCTATTTTCATGAAAGACAAGCACACTTCCAGACTGGCTTGCCAGTATGATGGACTATAACTATTCCAGGTGCAACTGACAATTGGCAAGACACCCATCCAAGTTATAGCCAGCTATAGATCCCCCTCCATGACTCAGGACATCCACTCCTCCTACCTGGATTGCTTGACTTCATAAAGGTGCCCCTAGCACCCTGATCCTTGGTGACTTCAACTACCCCACCATAGATTGGTTGAACTATTCCTGCTCTAATGCACTCACCCAACAATTCCTTGACTTCATCAGTTCTAAGGCAGTAGATCAGCTTGTCTCATCCCCCACAAGGGGAGATTTTTATTTATTTATTTATTTATTTAACATTTGTTGACCGGGAATGTCCGACTAGGTTCCACAGATCCTGTTTTCAGCGGAGGCCCGAGGAGAAATGCTCCAAATGTATATCTTTGGAAGATAACATTATAGACTTGGTTTTCGCCAACATGGGTGCACCACCCCCATAGTAAGCTTTTCCCCTGGTGAGATCAGATCATCGGTCTGTCCCATTCGAAGCGTCTATCCCATCCAACCCCACTGCCAGCCATAACCAGGCTAAAAAAATTGTGAAAAGCTGACTACAACCTTCTAAGGGAGCAAAGAAATAAAACTGTCAGCTCACCAGGAGAACAGCTGATAAACAAGGTAAATGAGTAATAACAAAATCACTGTTCAGCCACGGAGATAGGAGAAGCTTCCAAGGTAAAATCTCTGGCAAAAAGCATTATTATAATTTAATTGGATGAAAGGTCTACTTATTCTCCTGTCTCTAAATGCTGTTTATGGATCTGAAGAAGGCAGTTTGCCGAAAGCGCTTGTCCTAACATCTGTTTCATAATTTTCTGATTTTAATCTGTTTATTAAAAATTTTTTTTGTCAGAGATTTTAACTTGGACGCTTCTCCTATCTCCGTGGCTGAACAATGATTTTACCATTACTTTCTAAGGGAGGGTATCAGTAACTTCACACCACCGCTCCCCTCAGAGGATGCAGACAGCTGTGCTGAACAGTATGCCAATGCAGTATACAAGCACCTGTACAACTGCATGGACTCAGCCATACCCAACAGAACTAAGACCTGCTCCTCAAAGAAACACAAACCTATGTGGCGAACATCCTCTATCAAGCTTTACAAAGGAAGAAACTGTTGTCCAAGGGTAAAAAGGCACAAATTCCTAATTGGAAATGCACCCTCCTTAGCCTCAACAAGCAAATTAGATCACTGGTGAAAACCTCCAAAGCCAATTATGAATTGAAACTAGCCTCCAAAACAAAGGCTAACCACAAAGACTTTTTCAGTTGTGTTAGGAACCTCCATGGCAAAGCCCAGGTTTGTTCCAAATTAGTTCTTAATGGTATCACTTACACTGATCCTGTTAACTTAGCCAACCTGCTAGCAGATAGGTTCAGTGCAAACTTCACTCCCCCATTCCCCCAAAGACCCAGTCAATATCCCTGATACTTGTCCTGCACCTCACATCTCCATAGATCAAGAGTAAAAGGCCCTATCCAAGGCAAAGAACACAGCTTCCATGGGAACTGATAGTATCCCAGGCTGTATTCTGCACCATCTCCAGCAAGAACTAGCCTCGCCATTGAGCGTCCTATTCAACCATAGCCTAAGTAAAGGTTTCATTCCAGCATAGTGGAGAATTGCCATTGTCATCCCTTTGCACAAAGGTGGTGCCACTACTAACCCTGGAAACTATCGCCCCATTAGCTTGACAAGTCTTATCTGTAAGGCCACGGAGAGTATTATTATGGACCTCATAAACAAGGACATAGGCAATCTCCAGGCACTTGACTCTACCCAGTTTGGATTCGTCAAGGGCATATCTTGCCTGTTGAATCCAGCTGACTTTTTTGACACGGTCACCAAAGCACTGGATGAGGGAAAGTCAATACATACAGCTTACCTTGACTTGGCCAAAGCCTTTGACACAATCCCCACTCTGGCATCATCGAAAAGCTAACACAACTTGGTGTAAATCCCTATCTCATCATGTGGGTGGCCAAATGGCTCACCGATAGTACCTATTTATTTATTTTATTTATTTGCAGTTGGTTTACCAGGATAGTCCATTGGGCCTAAAAGAACCCATTTTCAATGGAGTCCTGGGGAGAAAAGCTCCAAAAAAGAACAGACATACAGAATATGTACATACACTTGAAAAAGCTCTTAATGCAAACTAACAGACAAGGTGAAAACAACAGAGCTAAGCTACTTATACAATGTAAAAGAGAATACAGTCATTGCTTTTGCATTTGAGGTACATTCAAAAAATGCGAAATAGTAGATAAAGTACAAAAAATGAGAGGTGAGTCAGGGCATACACTTGAAAAAGCTCTTAATGCAAACTAACAGACATGGTGAAAACAACAGAGCTAAGCTACTTATACAATGTAAAAGAGAATACAGACATTGCTTTTGCATTTGAGGTACATTCAAAAAATGCGAAATATTAGATAAAGTACAAAAAATGAGAGGTGAGTCAGGGCATTAAAGAGGTAGGATTATATTGTTGTATAGTGTGGTTAGATTTGAAGAAAGTAATAAGTATATAGGCTTTGTTGAGTAGGAAGTGAATGAATGGGGATGAAGGATGAAGGATGAAGGGTTCATATTTCATATTTTTATGATGGATGGGAACAAGAGCATTCCCATTGGGATGTAAGATGAGTATGAAGAGATTTTTTGAATGAATAAGGATTAGAGATGGTACGAATGGACGGTGGGAGTGAGTTCCAAAGACGAGCTATGTTAGAGGATAGTAGGTTTTTGCCTGGGGGGCGTTTTGGTTTAAGTATTTCTAATAGGTTTTGATTGTTTGACCTTAAGACTCTATCAGGTAAGTGAAACTTAAAAGCAGAAGACAGGGAGGGACAAAGAGAGGGGTTGTTAATGAGCTTATGGGCTAGGGTAAGCTGAATGTAATTGAGCTGATGTGGAAGTTCAAGCCAATGTAGTTTTTGGAGAGAGGAACAGTGATGGGTGAATGACCTGTGGCCGTTGGCGAACTTGGCGATTTTGTTGTAGCAAGAGGAAAGTTGTTTCTTAAGAGAGGACTGAATATTAGTTAGGAGAGGTGAACCATAGAGAAGGGAGGGAATAAGAAAGGAAGAAGACAGAGTGATTTTAGAGGTCTTTGTGAGGTATTGATTTTGACGGTAGAGCATACCCAGCTTTTGGTGGGTTTTTTTAATATTTAGGTGTACGTGGGAGTTGAAATTAAGCTGGTTATCAATTTGAACACCAAGTAACTTAGTTTCAGATACGAGTTCTAGGGCTGATTTGTTTTGACTAGTGATCAGGAATGTGTTAGTATCAAAGGGAGTAGTTTTAGAGGGAGTAAATACCATGAGTTTAGTTTTGGAGGCGTTGAGAGCAAGGTGGTTTATTTTCATCCAATGCTCAGTAATTGAGAAAGCTTCTTGTGTGAGCTTTAGAAGCTCAGGGGTAGATGTGGCAGAGCAGATAATGGTGGAATCGTCAGCATATTGGATGATGTTAGAGAATGGGATAGATTTATGAAAATCGTTTATAAAAATGTTAAAGAGAAGAGGACCAAGTATGGAGCCTTGGGGAACCCCGGTGGGGGTACTAAGAAAAGAGGAAGTGGCCTTTTTTCATTTTACAGCTTGGTGTCTGTTAGATAGGTAGCTGGAGAACCAGTTCACAGAGGAGGAAGAAAGGTTAATTTTGGAAAGTTTAGTTAATAGCAGGCTGTGCGAAATGGTATCAAAAGCCTTAGAAAGGTCAAGTAGTAGGGTAGAGACAATATGGCCGGAGTCACGAGCTTTATTTACAGTTTCTAGATAGGAGAGGAGGGCTGTCATGGTGCTATGATTTGGCCTAAAGCCATGTTGTGTAGGTGTGAGAAGGTTATTGTCTAAAAGATGTGGAAGTAGTTGAAGTTGAACACATTTTTCAAGTAGTTTAGAGATGGGGGACAAGATAGCAATGGGGCAGAAGTTGTTAACACTGCAGTTATTACCGCCTTTATGAAGGGGGATGATAAAGGCTTGTTTCCAGAGTTGGGGCACTGTACATTCCAGGATTGAGCGGTTGATGAGAATGCTTATGGGATAGGTAATTGCATCAGCAGCAATGTTTAGGAAATATGAGGGGATATTGTCAGGTGCATTAGTGCTGGGCTTCAATTTTTGAAGTAGTTTTTTTATTGTAGAAATGGGTATAGGTTTTAATGAGAATGGAGCAGAGTGGGGAGAGAAAGTATTTGATGTTGGTGAGGATGGTGAGGATGTTAGAGAGGGAGAAGAGTTATGGGATATAGTTAGAGAAGATGGGAATGAGGAAGGGAGAGAAGTGCTTGGTGAACATTTGGCAGGAGAGGGTGAGGGGGTATTGGATGGTATAGTAGAAGTAGGAAAAGAGGAGGTTAGTTTGCTAATAGAATCAATGAAGAAGGAGTTGAATTGAGTAGCCAGGTCTAGATCTGGGGCATTTGGGTCGGGGGTAGGGGTGTGTGGTCTGCTGGGGTTAAGGAGGGTAGAGATTCCTTTCCAGAATTTCTGTGGATTTGTTTTATTATTGTTTTGGAGGGTAAAGAAGTAATTTTGTCTGTCAGAGATAATAAGCTTTTTGACTTTATTTCGGAGGGTTCTATATTCAATGCGGGAATCAGGGGACTTTCTTTTCTGATAAAGTGCCCAGGCTTTGTCTCTAAGGCGCATGGTTGCTAATGTATTTCTGGTAAGCCATGGAGCAGAATTATTTTTTATTCGTTTTGTCCTTTGGGGGGCTTGGGAATCTAGTATTCCTAAGAATGTAGAGTTAAAGTGGGAAACAGCGTCTTCTAAGGGTAAAGTCCTAAGAGTGTTCCAATTGGTTGCTTTTAGAGAATCTGAAAAGGTTGTTGGGTTGAAATTTTTGTGGTTGCGTGTGGTAATATAATTGTGGGGGTGGTGAGAGATACAAGGGAGTCGGTAAGTGAAGATGGGCATATGATCACTTAGAGCATCGGGAAGAGTACCACTGTCAGAGTGATAGTGTGGGTGTGATACAAGGATCCAGTCTAGTATACTGCCACAGGAAAGGTTTTTAGAAGGACGTGTTACTTTGTTGATTAGTTGGGAAAAATTATATAGGTTGATGTTAAGGGGGTTGGTTGGAGATTGAATGGAGGTCCAGTTAATATTTACATCACCTAAGATTATGGTTTCATTACTAATGTTACTGGAGAGCCAGGAGAGGATATCTTCTAATGTAGAGATATTGTCACCTGCGGGCCTATAGACGGATGCAAGACATATGTGTTTATGCTTGTTGACTTGTAGGAGAGTGATGAGTAATTCAGCATTGTTGAAGTGTGGAATAGGTTTATCGTAGGGAGTAATTAACAAGGAAGTAGAAAATAGAAGAGCTACACCGCCGCCTTTTTATGGGACCTGTCTTTTCTAATGATAGAGTAGTTAGGTGGAATTATTTCAGAGTTTTTTATATGGGGTTTTAGCCATGTTTCTGAAATAGATAGGATGTCAGGTTTATTATGTGTGATCCAGGCATGGAGGGTTGCTATTTTGTTGACTATGCTTTGGGAGTTTAGTGAAGTAAGTAATAGAGGTTTACGTATAGTAGTGGAGGTTGAGGGGCCTGGGTTAGGATGGATATCACCTGATAAGAGACTGGTAACTAGATGAAGGATACGGTTAGAGAAGTAATTAAGTAGTTTAATAAATGGGTTGGGTGCTGTTTTGTTGAGGAAGGGGTTTCTGGTAGCTATGGGGATGGTGCCTCGACCTCTGACAGCAGTGGTGTTCCCCAAGGATCTGTCCTGGGACCCCTACTGTTTGGCATCTACTTCTCAGAGGTCCAGGCAAAGACAATAGGCCTGTGGCTGACCAAGTTTGTGACGACTGCAAGTTGGGTGCTGTCATTGACTCCCCAAATAATGTTAACATACTACAAGACGGTCTCACAGCAACAAATGACTGGTGCCAAAGTCATGGCCTTAATTTAAATGCAAAAAAATGTATTATGATACCATTCAGCTAAAAAATGGCCCCTACTGATTACCACATCAACGGCAATCCCCAAAGCACACAACCTGTGGTAAGTGACCTGGGTACACAGGTTGACAGCAGTCTCACATTTGACCATCATGTAGCGGCAGTGGTCAGAAAAGCCTTTTACTTGATTCATCTCATAAGTAAAGGGTTTGCATCCAGAAAAAAGAAGGTTATTACCTCTCTGTACTCCTCCCTCATTAGGACAATAATTGAGTACAATGCCCCATTTGGTATGTACCTCTCCAAACACCTGTACCAACTGGAAAGGGCACAGTAATACCCCACAAAGAAAATCCATGGCCTCCAACACCTGTCCTAAGTGGACAGGCTCAAATCACTGTCACTCTACTCGGTATCATACAGATTGCTCAGAGGTGATCTGTGCCTTGCCTACAAGGCAATCTCAGACCCTGCTCTACTAGAGATGCTCCATATCCATAAATCTAACTCCTCGCACATTACCCGATCAAAAGGCCTAAATCTAATATGTGACATTAACAAAACCTGGTGGAGAGATAAGTTTGTCTCCCAGAGGCTGCCCCGTCTCTGGAATAGACCTCATACATGTCAAACAAAGTATGTTGCTGACCCTCTTCAAGCGTAACTTTCATGAGTAGATGGAAAACCGCAAATTTGTCCCAGGGGTTCCATCTGTGTCCCTCACTGACAGGGGTGGCAGGTGCTGATCAAGGTTTCTTTTTTGGTGATAAACTATTGGCTATGCTTGTAAGGACCCCGTGGCCATTAGCCTAGTACTGTCCTATGATCCTATACAGTAGTCCTAGACAAACAATGTATAAAAGAATGAAAAGATATAGATCTTCTCAGCAGGCATCGTACACAGCAGTAAGCTGTTAGTTCATAAAAGGATTCTCAAAGTCTGCATCTCGTATCAGAAAAAAAAATAATATAAAATATGAACCACCTCAAACCAGTGAGACTATGGTATTACCAGCAAAGTGGACATAAAACATGCCTTTTTGTGAGTAAAGTCTAGTACATTCCCAGGATAGGTCGGTAAATACTGGAAAGGTAATGGGTAATTATAGGGGATAGGACCTAATGAGAATTAGCCTCTGATGCTGTGGGGATTATTTTTCCTAAAAAGGAGGGGATACAGGCAACCATTATTCCTAAATGGGAAGGCAGCCTGGTGAATGAAGTACAATTCCTAAAAATAGGGAGGGGTGGTTAATGGCCAACAACAAACCTGAAGGAATGATGAGCAAAACTGTGTACAACAGGTGACTGAGGGAGGAAAGAGATGCTCTCAGTTGAGTAGAATTGATGAATGTGATTTGGGTGCTAAGCAAGTAAATGCCTCACTGAGTGATAAAAAGGTTCAAAATGTGTATTTAATGTGGGTGGTAAGCAAATAAATATCCCATTGAATGACAAAAGAGCTTTAAAGAAATGAGAACGGTTAAAACCCAGTAGAGTGCTGTAAGCTCCAGCCAACTAGTGGTTTGAGAGCAGCTCTTGATGCTCCCTACTGAGTTTGGCTGTTGTGCTTTTGGGTACTAAGGAATTTCTCCACATTTTGAACTGGTTTAAGGAGGTGTAACACACTAATTCACAAAGATTTTGGGTCAGCAGGCTTTGAGTAAGTGGTATATCAACACTGGATTCCACATTGTTATAAATAGAAGGGTAACAAAAGCTGGCCAGGGCATTTTTATGAGAAATGAAATCAGTGAGTCAGTGTAAGGCCCTAGTTAATAATAAATATGTATCTAGAACTGACATTGAGTGGTAAATGTGTATGTATGTATGGTGATTGATGGGATTCCAAATATGTACACTAATGTTTCTTAATTGCCACCATAAAATTGGATAAAGGTGTAAAACTGTATGTGTTTCTTTGCAAATGAACTCTGGTAGCTTGACAGCCCTGGTGCTTAAAGAAATTGAATGGCAAGTCTGAGCCATGAGGCAGTTTTGTAGAACTCATGGATATTGCTGAACCATCACTCAGTTATCAGTGCCAGTTTAAGGAGGGGCCATGTAGGGAGCACAAAGACAAGAGTTACAACTGAAGTAAACCTCTTTTTACTCAGCTTGTTGAAACAAGAAGTTCCTTTCTCACACCCAGGACAAATGGTATAAAGGGGCAGCTGCAGGACTAAGTGCTCCAAAAGGAAGAAGGTGTGGTGGATGTCACCCAATAAACCTTAACAAATTTTGATTCAAAATGGTCATCCAAGGTGATTGATGTGGTAAAGGAATGACCACCCTTGTGTTGGAACTGTGCATGTGTTTCAAATGGCAAGCAGACAGACATCCCAATGAACGGTAAAGAGGTTCAAAATAAGCATGTGATGTGGATGGTAAGTAAGTAAATACCTCAAAGAATGGTTAACCAGTTTAAGGAAAACCAAAATGGGTAACCATTAAATTAGTGTGTTGGGGGGGGGGGGGGCAGCCCACCCAACCTGTGGTTGAAAAGCAACTGAGTTGCTATCTCTGGGTTTGATGAGGATTTTTGACAGTAGAGGACACCCCTTCCACTCAAATGGAATTAAATTATGCACATTCCTCTGGTGGCTGTTCCAGCCTAGTGAACTTTAATTTGAAACACATTAATGTGGCAGTACTCAATGCCAGGAGTCTTAAAAATGCCAGTATTTGAGGTTTTCATGTAACTTTAACACACTCATGCATATGCAGTTACAGTGACATGGTTTCAAAGCATTGAAAGTACTTCCCTCTGTTCCTGGGTACAGTGGTTATCACATCTTGCGACCTACTGACAATTGTGGTGGAGTATCAGTATTTGTCAAAAGTATCATCACTTCATGACAGATTCTTCATTACATCACAGTTGCATTCCTAAATGCCCAAATTACTATAAACAAGACTGTTACCAGTTTGTGGCTAGCTATAGAACACCCTCTATGCCACCATTTGGAGCATGATAGCTTGCTTAACACCTTAGATAGCTAGCATAACACCTTAGCTGAAATCCCATTTAAACTCACTAACCTTTTACTGGGGACTTCAATGATCTGTTAATAAACTGGCTGACCTATACTGCCAATGGCCAACATGCCTAACTCTTCTTTGACATTATAAATGCTGACTCCCTTTTAAAGATAGTTATCTATTCTACTAGGGGGTCCCTATATTCTTGATCTAGTTCTCAGAAATATATCTACTTGCACATCTCCATATGCATCATCCTGCCTTGTTAAATCAGACCATGGATTAGAGATCTTTTCCTTTAAGGCTGGTGGTGCTTCCCCTGTAAGTACCTCTGTACTTGGTGACTTCTTGAAAGCAGTCTTCAGTAACATGATGACCTAAATAAAGTCCACTGTAATCCTTACCGGAGGGATCCCATTCCTATTGCTGCTGCCTATGTTTCTGATCTCCACTCTTACTTACATATGTATATCGATTATGACAGTCCCTATTCACATCAGCTATAGTGAGAAATTTAAAAACAAAGCGCTGGGGTGGAATACCTGTATAAATAAATTATATAACAAGATAAAGAAACTGCTTCATGCTTATAAGAGTTCTCATTCTACCTACCTTAAAAGAATGCTTAAGCAAGCTAGTAAAGAGTTTAAAGAAACCATTAGGAATCTCAAAGCAGACTATCAACTTAAAATAGCAAGTAAACCAAAAATAAATACAAATATTTCTTTAACTATGTCAGAAAGTTAAAAACTAACACTCAGTGTTTGTAGCTAGTGATACCCTTGCTAAGGTCAGTAGTGAAGAGATGGTTTAGATTATTCAATAACATTCAAGATACATGGAAGAAGGATTGATTGTGGCTATCCCTATGGAAGGAAGGGATCCAAATAACCCAGTTTTATACAGACCCATATCTGTACTAAACCACGATTATAAATGTTTTATGCAAATTCAAGCAAATTGATTGGGAAAAATTTTGCCGGGGATAGTCAATCTAGATCAAACAGGTTTTGTCGCATATTGCAGGACAGCAGATAATTTGATACCTATATAATTAATATAGGAGGTGCTAATGGAGGCAAGAAATCTGACTTTAGTATCATCGGACGCTGACAGGATCAAATGGGCTATTTATTTGGACTAGTGGATAATTGAGGGATGCCACGAAATCCAAGGTGAAGCAAACACAGGCAGGAAGTAGTAAATCAACACAGTTTATTTAGAGAAATAAGCGCTTTCGTCCCAAACAGTTAATTTATCAGGAACGTCATCAGAAACAGTATAGATTTATCCTACACCAAATTTATGTAAGTAAAAGATGACATCATATCCTGTCTTAGAGCCCAAATGTAGAAACACACCCTGTAATATAAATATATGAATATGCATATAAACTCTATATTAGTATCAAGAATTTAAGAATGTATAAATAAAAAACAATTATACACAGAACGCATAAAAGCAATATAAAATATAAAAGAATTTGGAATTTTAAGCAATGTAAACATAATTACTACAAAAAACTCTCTTTTGAGAGCTTTTAGTTTTAAATGACTAGAGATAGAGATACTTTCATTTAAGCCTGTCCAGTATATGGAATTCAGGCACATTTGCCATATTAATTCCAATTTTTCCAAAAAATATGGCTATGCACCACCTCTTTCTGCTACAGATACAACTTCTAAAACACTAAATTTAAGCATATGTCCTGGATTTAATGTGGCATGCTTTGCTAGTGCATTCATGTCACAACAATCTCTA
The DNA here is from genome assembly GCF_019279795.1 of Protopterus annectens. Taxonomy (NCBI): domain Eukaryota; kingdom Metazoa; phylum Chordata; order Ceratodontiformes; family Protopteridae; genus Protopterus; species Protopterus annectens. The sequence continues at coordinate 952,738,432 of NC_056728.1, forward strand.
ATATTTCTCAGATGTTCCCCAATCCTGTTTAAGTTCTGTCTTCCCCACCTAAAAACATAAACAGTCAGAATATAAAGCACAATAAACTAATTTCTCATTGTTACAACAACATTTACGGGGTATTTTCACCTTCATATTGATTGTAAATGTATTTACCCACATGTGTGTTTAGAAGAGGCTCTAATTTAAATCTTTGAGCATCATCACCTTCCGTTTCCTGGGGGATACATGCATAAATGTGGTAGGTGTAAATTTTGCCCCTATATACATTTACAGTCAATAATATTTTTATATCCTGCTGAGGATCGTGAGAATATTTCCAGGAGCATCAGATGATTGTTGTTGGTGTGGAAGAGAGAAGAAACTGGTTCCATATATTTTGGGAATATAAAGAAAAATAAGTGCTGCTACCGTCTGAAGGTTGTAATTCCCAATGAGAAAAGTATCAAAACCAAAACTGGACACAACCACCAGGATGTTATAAAACCAGTATTTAATGTCGAAGTAAAACAAAATAAGATAAAATAAGCGCTTTCACATGCTACACAGGCATGCTTCTTCAGATTTCACAAACACATTTTCAAACAGTTCTTAAATACTAACTGCACAACCAAATAATTGAATAATGGATTCAATAATTGAATTCAATAATTGATTGATTGAGCAAGCAATATTTTAAGGCAACCTGCTCCTAGTTGGAAGCCAGATATAAAATGAATCATATATAATGAAATGTGTGTATGTGTATCCTGAATACAAAAAATACAATATGATAAGTAATATAAAGTAATGATTAACTAACTAGAAATTAGTAGTTTAAACATTTTGGGAATATATAGTGTTAAAGAAGTTCAAAGAAGATGTGGAGAAGCTTTTGGAGGAAATCTGACCAGATGCAAAAAATATTCGGGTATCTTTTCGGGTATCAGAAGGGGATGCCGGAGGCAGTGTAAATGGAGGTTGGAAAATTGATGATTATAGGAAAGAAAAGGATGAGAAAAAAATTGAAAAGAGAGGAAAGTCCATCAAGAAAGGACGTAATAAAAGTGTTGGAAAAGTGAGACAAGGATGAGTTATGAAGAGTGAGAAACCTTCCTGAAGTGAGGTAGGGTTAGCTTGTGAGGTAAAAATAAAAAAAAAAAAGAGTTAGGGTTCTTTGTTAAGCTAAAAATAAAAATAACCTTACAAACTTGTGTGGGGACTAGGAAGGTAGCATTGTAAATAGGTGAGTATTTTAAAAAGGATTGAGAGAGGGAAGAGTTACGAGAAAGGACTGTATATTGCAAATAGTTCTAAGAGGTGGAATAAGAAATTAAAAGGTGAAACTGAAGATTGGGGGGGTGTTAAAATAAAAAGAGCTTTTGTTTTATTTTTAGTTTAGGGTTCTACCAAAAAAGTAGTAAATATCTGAATGTTGTGTAAACCATGGGATTATGATGGGTACACCAGATAGATAGTATAAGGTAATGTTGGTATGTAGTTATGCAACTCTGTAGAAGTCATTAAGATTTAAATAA